>NW_018219608.1:3887-8372 GCF_001263595.1 Phalaenopsis equestris | reverse complement strand
AATAATTATATAAATTAAATTAAATTTTAAAAAAACACATTTTCTCCTTTAATGTCTTAATTCACTTATGAGTGAGGTGGGATAAAAATTTCAAAATTATTTGAATTAAATTTGATGAATTATGAAGTGATAGAGCCTTAAGGGCAAAGAGCAATTTTGGAAATTTAGCCCAAATTAACATTTAGGATTAATTCAAGAAAGGGAAATGGGTAATATTTGTTCTTAATTAACATATTCAGATGATTGAAACATAAGGAATTAATTGTTAGAAACCAATTTCACTTTTCTTAATTAAAGGATAAATTTGTAATTTCCTAAATTTCCTAAATTATTAAAATTTGGAAGTCTAGTAAATTAAATGATCTTAGACTTAGGGGTATGGTTTTGGATGTTAATAACTCACTAATTTAATATCCCTATTTGGTGTTCAAATGACATTCAAATGTTTTGACAATGAATTACTATCACTTAAAATTCAATATCTTTCAAAAATTACTAATTTACCTACCAAGGTCTTAAGGGCTTAGTAGTGACCTAGGCTAAATCAAATTTTGGTAAATGAGGATTAGAAAAGTGAATGTAACTAGAAATTTAACACCTTCAAAGCACTATAAGCCCAAGTTAAAGCTAAAGTTGGCTGAGTGTCTTAATGGCATTAACTTGCCTCTTCTAAGGCTTTCACCCACATAATTCTCAAATTAAATGACAAATGATAATCACCCTACTCTTAGGGATAATTGAAACATTGATGTTCATTGAACACTAGAGATATTTTCAGGATGAATTATTAAGCAACATAATAAGTTTACATGAGCTTGAGACTTTTCACCAGGCGGTGAAGGGGAAGCATGAACCTACATCTTCCTCCCAACCTTTTGGATACCTCGGAGATCTACTAAACTTAATATGTTTTTCTTAATACAATCATCCTCAAAAGAATTAATAGGGGCTCACCAAGATATGATTTAGGATTTAGTAGATCACCGGAACCTTATCTGCACATTCTACATAAAATGCTTTTAATATATAAATGCTCTCACATGCATTTTGAGTTTCAGTTGAAGATAACTGGAAAATAACGGGAAGACCATCCAAGTACGCTTTTATTGTAATTTATTTTACCTACATTTCTAGTTTCTTCTACTTTACTTCTTAGTACATTACTGTACTTACTCATATGCATGTATGAACAAAAACACAAGCTTGTATGTTAAACAACGATGTCACCACGCACAAAAACCAAAACTGCTAGGATAGCCGTAAAACCAAAACCAAAACTAAAATCATCCAAGATAACATTCACCTCCACAACATTCAAAATATAAAATAACTCAAAATTTAATCACAATATTGGAAGATCGGGAACCCTCGGAGGAGGTAACCTACGGTTGCTAACGAGATTTTTCACGGTCTAAATGAAATTATGGAACTCATTAAGTTGAGTTTTGTAAATTCATTTGAACTAAGTGAATCCAATAGAAAATAGTGGTACCAGAATGAGAGAACCATATGATCCTAACCGGTTTGGCTCTAATCAACTTTAATATGCCTCATAACATTTAAAAAACTACAACCATTGGGACATTTGATTTGATATTATAACCTAACAACTTAGAAAACTAAAACTCGCCACGACGAGGAGTTTGGAGCTACAATGGTGGGCATCACAGCCTTCTTCAACAACAAAACCTGTTTTCCCTAGCTAAACCATTCCTTCTTTAGAATTAAACAATAAAGCCATAGGACTTCGAAATTATTTGTTTATGCAACGTAAATCCTCACCTTATCTTTAGGCCTTTGTATAGCTCTGTTGTACAATATAAGCCCTAACTCATCTTATGATTCCAAGGTTATCGTTTGTCACGACTTAAACCCTCACATCTTTCAGGCTATTTGTGTGATCATTTCACTCAAATATAAGCTCTAAATAATAAAATTGGCAGAATGAAACATTCAAATAATGGCAGTATAAAACCATCCAATAATATCATCTTCAAAGTTTAAGCCAGACAATAGGATAGTTTGGGAAGCCAGCGAGGTACTCCTTAGATTCTGTGACATCTCCCACTCTTCTCTCCTTTGGTCTATTTCAATTGATTTTTCCTATGTCCCTCCTTGAAAACCTAAACATTAAAATCTTGAAGACAGAAATCTCTCTTTATCATTGAATGTTTTCTTAAGTGACTTCAGTCATTTAGGATGTAATTAACTATAGGGGCTTGCCCTTATAAGAAGCTTTTTTGAACCCAGCTTAAAATAGACCCTATTTAATCATTCAAATTAAATAGGGGAAATTGTCAGCAGATAAAATGGTCTGCAGACCAAACAGATGTCATATATTTCTTAGTTTATTGGATCGAGCCTCATCCTCAAGTCTTGTGTTTATCCTTCGGGATAAATACATGGTTTTAGATATAGTGCTGTTTAATTTAAACTATGAAAAATATGAGATCAGTATTGGAGCTTGACTCCTTACTTAATATATATATATATATATATAAATTAAAATATCCTTCCGAAGTGGGCAACAAGATTTTAAAATTTGGTGACTGACAGCTTCCAACAAGCAACTCCTCTAACTAAAAATAGTGTCGACAATGATCAACTTTGGTTGCCTGTCATTTCACTCATGCCAACAGGTCCTTTGTCCTGGTTTACTCTAACTCCTGAGACACCTACACCATCCACCTTGGAATTTAATTTTACATGTGATACGATTCCCCTCTCTTCTTCTCCCACTCATGACTTTAAGGAGGACTTCTAAAAGCAAGCAAGTCATCCTATTGATCATTATTCTCTTGATTGTGTTGGTTCCTCACATGACATTGCTTAGTTTATTGTATTCACTAACATATCACATTTACATGGAGCATTTATTGCATTTTTTGACATTGTCTCTACATCCAAGTGTTGGTAGATAGCTAAGGAGGATCCAAAATGGAAGGGTGTAATACTGGAGGAAGTTGGTGCTCTCGATAAGAATAAGACATGAGAGCTCACGTTGCTAATAATAGAGAAAGAAACATTCAGGTGTAAATGGATCGTCGCAGTGAAACAGACCTCAAAAGGAAAGATTGATCACTGTAAAGCTCGGTTGGTAGTGAAAGGCTATAGTCAAACGTATGGCATCGACAATGATGAGACATTTGCACCAGTGAGAAAGATGAGCACAGTCAGCACACTCATCTCTTTGGATGTAAAAATTGTGTTTCATCATGGAAATCTATTAGAAGAGGTATACATTCTAGACTTCGACTTGAACTAAACAATGGGTAAGGTATATAGATTGAGAAAGTCATTATATGGTTTGAAATAGTCTCCTAAAGCTTGGTTTGACAGGTTTAGGAAAGCAATGGTTGGCACGGGCTATCAATAGATCAATACTGACCACACAGTATTCTTTTGATGACATGATGGCCACATTACTATTTCTGTTGTGTATGTGGATGATATGATTATCAATCAGAATGATGAGGGTGAGATTTCTCAAATGAAGGTAAATTGGGCAAAGAGTTTGAGGTAAAGGATCTGCGACAGCTTAGATACCTTCTCAGAATTGAGGTGGCTTGTGGTGCTGAGGGGATTGTTCTATCTCACTAGAAGTATGTGCTAGACTTACTGACATAACAGTCATGCTGGGATACAAGTCTGTAGTTCTTTGGGATACAAGTCTGTAGTTTCACCAATTGATCAGAAGAGAAAGTTGAGCGTGGAGGTAAGAGAGTCAGTTGATCGTGATAAATATCAGAGGTTGGTAGGTCATCTCATTTATCTGAGTTCACTCATCCCGACATATCATTTGCAGTAAGTGTGGTGAGTTGCTACATACATGATCTGAAAAAGGGTCACATGGATGTAGTATAATAAATTTTGAGGTACCTGAAGAGTGCATCAGAGAAGGGTTTAATCATTAGGAAGAATGGACATGTAAGCATTGAAGGCGTGACTCTAACAAAGCAAATTGTATGGATGCTAGAAGGTCCACATCTAGATATCACATGTTGGTAGGGGCAACTTGGTCCCTTGAAAGAGAAAGTAACAGTTAGAAGCAGTGAGGTGAACAACAAAGATAAAGTATAGGGTTATGTTCATTGGAGTTGCTGAGATGATGTGGCAAGGAGCCTTGTTGATAGAGCACAAGGTGGATCAAGAAGCTAAAATAAAGTTGTAGTGCAACAACAAATATCTATGAACATGGCCAGCAACCCAGTGCAACATGATAGAACCAAACATATGGAGATTGATAGGTTCTTCATCAAACAAAAGTTGAATAATAGTCTACTAGAGCTAAGTTAGCCACCTGATCCCGAGTGAAATATAGTTGTGTAAAAATTATATAGTTGACTCCGTTATGCAACGGTGCCAAAAGCTTGATGCAATATTTTATGAATTAGAAATTTAAGCAATTAATGTTGGGATTCTACGCAAGTATACCTATCGTTATCAAGTAATAAAGGACTTTCTATTTAAGCCCCAAATATCAAT
>NW_018219608.1:2370-3547 GCF_001263595.1 Phalaenopsis equestris | reverse complement strand
CCAAGTGTAGCCCTTAAACCAGTGGCTAGGCTAGGAGGATACTGGCTCCCACTTACCTTCACCTGAAAGCTAACTCTCGCTTTAGTTTTTAAACACTAAGACAAAATTGGAGATTTTAGTCTCTCACCCAAAAGATTCTCTAATTCTACACCCAACAAAGTATATTTCCCTATTTATTTGCACTTAATTCCATGAATGAAATTCTCCTTCATGGAAACAAATGTGATCCTCACTCTGTTGTAGAACTCATACACCTTTTCGCGGATCATATGTTTCTCAACATATTTTAACAATTCAAATGGTGTCATCACAATTTATTTTATATTTTAATATTGGCTCATCTATATTATCTCTTCAGTTCACCATATCTCAGAGTAGGGAGAAAGATAAAGTAAACTACTCAGACTTCATGATAATGATACAATAAAACATAAATTTCATATATAAAAAAAAGTTCATACAATACTAATAAACAAACAACACTTACCTGAAACTCTTTCTCAAAGCAAATCTCTTGTAGCCTCTTTTAAGAAATATAGGAAGAAGAAATCTCTCATTTTTCTCCTTCTCCAACACTCTTAGTGAAGAGTTCACACTTAATCTTACCACAAATCTCTAAATTATAAGAACAATGGACTCTAAATGGCTGTGGAATGAAAAATGAAAGAATGTGTGATACGTAGAAGGTTGAATTGGAGCGATGGGATGTTAAGAAGAGTAACTTTTCTAATCAATTTTGGCCCCAAATAAAGCGTAGAGTCAATTCTCCAATATGGGAATCCAAAAACTCTTCAAAAAGTGTCCAAATTCATTGAATCTTCTAGAAATAGGGGCTAAACCGACATTGCGCCGTCGGCGCCCATTCTGACACTGTCAGCGCTAATGTTCTAAACTTAATTCGTTGCTTCTGGAGCATAGGCGCTTAACAAATTTTCAACTTCTTCATTTTTTCTCCAAATTTTATTCTTTTTGCTTCACTTTTGCTTCAAGTCCTAAAATTCAACAACCTGCAAGAAAAAATAAAAATACCTTCTATTAAAGTGCAATATCACCAAAAAAGAGTATAAAATATGGGTCTAAAAATGCATATATTTTTTGTGTATCAAAATCCCCCAAACTTACATGTTACTTGTCCTCAAGTAACTCCTCTACTACATAAAAATATGACTTATGGCAA
>NW_018219608.1:0-2002 GCF_001263595.1 Phalaenopsis equestris | reverse complement strand
TCTTTTCTTTTCTTTTCTTTTCTTTTCATCTCATTTTATATGTGAGAATTACAATTTCTAGATAGCCTTTAATGATTTTTAACTTCACTATCATCTTCTTAAAGTCAAAAACTTATCACATTTCTTCATTTAACAAATTTATATTAGCTTAAAGATTTCATAAAGTTTAATTCTTTTCTTCTTACATGAACCTTTAAGATTTTTAATATTTTAAAAATACAATTTTCTTTACTTAAAATAGAAAAACATAGTCTTTTTCTTTTTTACCAAATATCTTAATCTTTAAAATTAACCTTTATTATTGAAAAATTTTACTTAGGTTTACTATATATTTAGAAACATAAATATAGTTTTCTAAAGTTAACCCCTAATACCAAAGGTCATGTTAAATTAAAAATTTTTGAAAATATTGCTAAGTGAGGACAAATAAAATTAGGTTTCTTTCTTTAAAAAGGAATTTTTCTCCCCCGCCCCTAACTTAAATTTTTAAAAGATTTAGCATGAACAACTAAAAAAGAAAGGGTGAGAGAAAACAATAAATACGTAAAGAAAAAGACATACCTGTTGAAGGTTCTGATTTTGAAACTTTAATTCTGAAATACTGCAGGTGCTAATATAAAAAGCTACAAAACTTAAAAAATTAAATTGTGCATAATACATATAAAATCTGCTGAGAAAGAGTTAATTACAATACATTTATTAAAAGACAAAAACTAACAACAGAATTAAACTGAAATCTAGAAATGAAAACAGTTTTACAACCTAGAGTTAACAACTCAACATAATAGCACAATAGAGTCTCACAATCTAAGAAAGAGTCTTAATAATATAAAAAAACAAACAACACAATAATAAAATAAAATCAAACATAAACTAAAAAATCAAATCACTAATCTTCATCATCATCTTCTTCTTCTACATCCAAATTCTGCCACTGATATGGAGTAAAAACAGAGTGAGTAGGAAACTGAACTGAATGATCACCCTTCATATATCTCACCAACACATCATCATAAGCAACATCATATTCAAAATTTTGTCGTATCAAATCATCTGTGTGAGCATTTCTGACATCCATGTTTTGCAACCTATGATCCATTCTTAAGATATCTCCCTGATGGATCATCATCTGGTATAAAATTTTTCGGTTAGTAGGGTCACTAGAAGTAGGGGTCCTCGAAGTAGAAGGAATATCTCTGATCTTACTTCCAGATATCCAATCAACATGAGATTCATATGTCTTTATATTGGCAAGCCCAATAGGTCTTAGAGGCTCAATCCTCTCTTCCACAGGTCTAAAATTAGCTCCTTCCGTTCACAGAGTGTAAAAATAAGTGCAGGGAGTCCCAAACCACCAGTGGTCTCTCCCAAAGCAATAGATCTAGTGTTCATATAGATAATAGAGTCTACATTTATCCTTGTCACCTTCTGAAAACAAAAGTTTAGGATGGCTCTATCCTTGGTCACCTCACTATGATGATTTGTCAGAATCATTCTATTCTTCCAGAAATATGTAGTGTCAGGCCTTAGATACTACATTAAGCATAGAAAGAGGAAAGTTTACTTTAACACCATTTTTGACTTTCCAGGTCCCTCTTCCATCAGTAAGAAAAGAAATAACCTCATATAAGGCCTCATTAGTAGCAGAAAATGATTTATACTGGTAACTGTAAACATCTTCCAGCTGATAAAATTCATTAATTTTTCTTAGAGAAAAATCCACCTTTCTTCCACGAACAAAAACAAAATCTTCAAAAGCTTCAGTAAAGTTGGCATAGAATTCCATCACTACACCAGTAATCGCATCGGTAGTAAATAAACAGAAATTTTCCCACTACCAAACATTGATTAATTGCTCAACTTCTCCACGTGGATTTTTAAAACCACGATTCAGAAATACTTTCTTATGCTCAAGTAGACTATTTAATCGAGCACTAGCCCTGAAACTAACAAATTTTTATTCATCGTAATCTAATTTTCTATTTCCTTTGCTCATTCTTGG
>NW_018219607.1:0-825 GCF_001263595.1 Phalaenopsis equestris | reverse complement strand
ATTCAATTATCAAATAATGAAGACTACACCCATTTGCTTGTGAGAAGACTTCTTCAAATAGAAAACCAGGTGATGAAGGTTTTAAAATGGACGACGGATTTTGACCCTCATACTAACCTCCTATCATTCCTGTTTGGCTGCGCTTTCCAGGTTTGAAGATCCACCTTTTTTATTAAGAGCTTCTTTTCGCTTTAGCGATGGTGTACGGTAAACCCCTCAAAACTGACACGCCTACGGTGAATCTAACTCGGCCTTCAGAAGCTATAATTTTGATAGAAAAAGATATTACTTTACCTTTTCTGGGAGAAATATGGATTGACACACAACATCAGTGATTTTGGCAGCAAGCAGAACTTGAACAGATACCTCTTTATCGCACCCACTGTCGTATGTTTGGACACTCTTTATGATGCTAGTGTCTGTTGTATCATATGGGTAAGACACTTTTTTTGGGTCCTCTCATACAACCTCTATGTATCTTTTCAATTTCAATAAATTTAACCCTTGGGCGTTTATAAATATATATATTAATAAGTGAATATGAAAGGCTTACAAAATACCCAAATCACTTAAAGAGATAATTTGTGGCTTCATAAAATATACAATAAAATTTTAAATTTTTAAAATTTATTATTAAAATTTAATTTATTTAACATTTCTCAAATTTAGGGAATATTTTGATTTTTCAAATCCTTATAAAACTTTATTAGAAGGTTAAAAATGATTTCACAGATCTTTTATGTGAATGTTTTTTATGAAATTTTATTAATTTTTAATAAATTATTTATTTTTTATTATAATATTCAATCAATAAAATTATATAAA
>NW_018219606.1:0-360 GCF_001263595.1 Phalaenopsis equestris | reverse complement strand
GAAACTTTTATGATGAGTTCTCTGGATCATAAAGCGTAGTGGGGGTCAAAAACACCAAGTCATTTAAATGTTTATATTTTACAAAATTAATTATCTTAGTGATTTATTATTTGTAAAATTTAAGGATATTTTAAATGACTTGACCCATTAAATTATTTTCGAAGGTTTCTTTGGTCATGGTGGACCTTCCAAAATTTTTTTGGGATTTAATAACCAATATGCTAATTTCCATGATTATTTTAAGGAAATGATGTCAAATAACTTGAAAAATATGGGTCTCTGTATAAGGACCTTATCTGACTTTGGAAAAATTATAGAATACTTTCCCTGATAGAGGCTACAACATGTCAAAATTTCAAG
>NW_018219605.1:16975-17262 GCF_001263595.1 Phalaenopsis equestris | reverse complement strand
ACACCCCCTAATTACCAAAATACCCCTCTTTTACCCAAAATTCCAAAAATTCAAAAAATTACAATAAAACTCCAATAAATCCCAAATATTCCTAATGTCATTTCTTTCAACTACTACATGACCCAATTTGGCCAATTTGAGCATCTTTAAGCAAAATCCCCAAATTTCCCTTTAAAGACCCAAATTTCCCCAAATCCAACTCAAATGTCCACCAATGTGATCTCAATTGACCCCAATTCCAATACTAAACTCAAATTCACTTTTGATATGACCAAACTAAACCAAAT
>NW_018219605.1:16158-16913 GCF_001263595.1 Phalaenopsis equestris | reverse complement strand
CAAAACCCCAATTTTGACCATATGACTTAATCTCACCCAATTGAACCCATAGCCTAGTCAATTGGCCTCAATTAATGTTGCAAAATCTTTATGACATTCATATACATCCAAATTAACCATCAATTGACCTTGGTGAAGTTTCAAATCCATTTGATTTTGGCCTAAATCCAAAATTCCCAAATTTAGCCCCAAATTGGCTATGTCCCCAAATTTCACCCAATTGATTGTCTTAACCTCCACATTGGCATCCAATTCATATTCAAAACTCTTCATGAGGTCCCCATTGACCATTTATAAAAATCAATTTGGACCTAGCCCAAGGCTAACCCAAGCTAGACCCAAGCCTAGCCCAACATGACCAAATTGATTAAAGTTCAAAATTTCTTCAAATTGTCCTTTCAATTGGGCTCAAAACCATTTCCAATATTCACCAAAGTTGTTCCTTGTGATCATATACACCAAATTCAACAATCAATTGAATCAATTGACATGGCTAAACTAGCCCAAACCTAAGTCTTGGTCATTTGCACCCACTTGGACCCATGCACTAAATATGACCTAACCACCCTAAGGCCACCAAATTAACTCCACCACAGCCCTTAGTTGGACCTAATGACCAGTCCAAACACCATGAAACCACCTAAATCAAGCCATGGACCAAAGGTTCCCCAAATTAAGGGATCTTATTTCCAAAAACGCACATGCTTAAGATATCGTTGCCAAATCCAAGCACATTTGCATTAAATTGCTGTGAT
>NW_018219605.1:9354-11722 GCF_001263595.1 Phalaenopsis equestris | reverse complement strand
ACTACAAAAAATATGGGGTCAGTTTGATTTCATACTTCAATGTCCTTCCGAAGCGGGCGGCGGGATTTCAATTCCGACGACCGACAGCTTCTTTTGGGCAACCCTACAAACAAACCACCCCCGAAATAACGCCGACAGTAACCAGTACTTATTCTGGTTGACCCAACATCATTTTATCGTTAAATTTATGTTGATCCCCTAGTAAATATGGTTTCATTCTATGATCATTCACTTTTCAGTCTATGATCATTTACCATTTACTTTGAATATTTTGTCAGTTTTAGGATCTTTGATATCCACAGGTCCATAAGGATAAACTTTCATCACAACAAATGGGCCCATCCACCTAGACTTAAGTTTGCCCGAAAATAATCTTAATCTTGCATTGTAAAGCAAAACTTGTTGCCTTGGCCAAAAATTTTTAGTAGGAATCCTCTGATCATGCCACATCTTCATCTTTTCTTTGTAAATCTTAACACTTTCAAAAGATTCATTAATATCCTAAAAAATTTTGCAATACTTTGAACATCACATTGAGGTAAAGCAACAACTTCAATCTATTTGCATACATAGTCCACTACTAACAGTATATACAAATTTCTGAAAGATGGTATAAATGGTCCCATGAAATCTAATCCTCAAACATCAAATATTTCAACTTCTAGCATATAATTGAGGGGCATCTCATTTCTTCTAGAAATATTTCCT
Organism: Phalaenopsis equestris; assembly: GCF_001263595.1. NCBI lineage: Eukaryota > Viridiplantae > Streptophyta > Magnoliopsida > Asparagales > Orchidaceae > Phalaenopsis > Phalaenopsis equestris. The sequence continues at coordinate 11,014 of NW_018219605.1, read as the reverse complement.
ACCCGTTGACTGACATCTATCACAGGTTTTAATATAAGCATTAACATCTCTGATGATAGTAGGCCAATAAAATCCAAATTGTAAAATTTTGTATGTTGTTTTATCAACACAAAAATGTCCCCCAAAATTAGAATTATGATATTTTTGGTTAATTTCATAAGTCTCTTCTAAATGTACTCATCTTTGAATAATAAGATCCTTTCCTTGTTTATATAAAAATGGGTCATCCCAAAAATAACTCTTGGCTTCAGAAATAAATTTCCTCTTCTGTTGGTATGTCATTCCATAGGGTATAATATCACTAACAAAAAAATTTACAATGTGGCATACCACGGAACATGCCACTCATTAATGCTGAATAATTTTTCATCTAGAAAATGTTCATTAATTTCTTTTTCAAAATAGAGTGTCTTTTCTAACTCAAGCTTATACAAATGATCAACGATTTGATTTTCAGTTCCATTTGTATCTACTATTTCAAAGTCAAATTCTTGTAAAAGAAGAATCCATCTTATAAAGCTTGGTTTATCAACCTTCTTTTTCATTAAGTATTTAATAACAGAATGATCTGTATGCACTATGCAATGAGTTCAAATTAAATATGATCAAAATTTATCAAAGACATATACTATTGCTAATAACTCTTTTTCAGTTGTATAATTAATTTGAGTTTCATTAAAAGTTTTACTAGCATAGTAAATTACTTTAAAAATTTTATCATATTTTTGTCCTAAAACAACTCAAATGGCATAATCACTAGCATTACACGTCAATTTAAAAGGTTTTCCCCATTCTGGTGAAACTATAATTGGTGCAGTGACTAGTTTTTCTTTTAATAACTCAGAAGTTGATATGCACTCTTTATCAAAATAAAAAATTACATCTTTTTTTTAGTAAATGGCATAAACGCTTAGCAATTTTTTAAAAGTCTTTAATATATCGCCTATAGAGTTCAACTTGCCCTAAAAACTCCTAATTTCACTTAATTTTTTGGGTAAGGTAACTTAGCGATCACTTGAATTTTAGCAGTATCTACTTCCATACCATTTTGTGATATTTGATGTCCCAATTTTATTCCTCCTGCTACCATAAATTAGCATTTTCCAAATTAAGGACTAAATTTGTTTCTTCACAATGCTTAAGAATTTTTGAAAAATGTTGTAAACATTAGTCAAATGAAGTTCCAAATAATGAAATATCATCCATGAGAACTTTAATCTCTTTCTCAATTAAATCAAAGAAAATAACCATCATAATTCTTTGAAATGTAGCATGGGAATTACATAAAACAAATAGCATTCTTCTAAAAGCAAACATACCATAAGGACTGGTAAACGTTGTTTTCTCTTGATCCTCAAGAGCTATTAGTTTTTGGTGATATCCAGTATATCCATATCAAGAAAAAAAAAGTATTTATGCCCAGCTAGTCTATCCAGCATTTGAACTAGAAAAGGTACTGGAAAATGATCTTTCCTAGTGGCAAGATTTAATTTTCTATAATCAATGCATATTCGCCACCTTGCAATTTGTCTAGTAGTTATTAACTCATTATGTTCATTCATATTCATAGTTACTCCTTTCTTAGTAACGCAGTGAATTAGACTAACCCATGCACTATCTGAAATAGAGTAGATAATTCTAGCATCTAACCACTTTAAAA
>NW_018219605.1:927-6639 GCF_001263595.1 Phalaenopsis equestris | reverse complement strand
TCTAAAAAATTGGCAAGATGTAAATTTGGATCTGCAGTTTGTGATCCCCCAAACTGATTATTTGATACCATTTGGATAATAACGGGTTTAAGTTCAAATGAATTAGCCACTATAGTAGGTTTTTGAATACTACAATGAAGTTCATCTACCGTAGGGTTGGCATAATCTCTTAAAAGGTTTAAATTCTTGATAAATTTCAGCATTTTGATCATTTTGGTTTGCCATTTCTATAATTTTTTTAGTTTTTCAAAATTTTTAATATTTTTGGTTTTTCTGATTTGTTTAACATTTTTCTCTAATTCAAAATCGTAGGGCACTAGTCCTTTAGAACATGAACTACACATACGCTAACATAACATAAAATATAACAAAACACACACAAAATAAAACACTATAATATGATATTCCTATAATAACTTTTAAAGTTTAAATAAGACTTTCTAAAAATATAAATTTTGCTTTCAATAAATTTTTGAAATCTTCCCAAAAACTTGATCCTGATTGTCTATATGCAACAGTATAACAATGACTTTGATGACCTTTTTCACTTATGATATCTTACTTTACAACAGAACCAAAAACTTGATCCTGGAGAAAATAAGAATTTAACCTTTTAATATATATATATATATATATATAGGGATACTACGCAATTATAAGTATTGTTATCAAATAATATAAGACTTTTTGATTAAGACCTGAATATCGAACCCACAAGGAAATATGCAATATGCACACACTTTCTATTTTTTAAAAAGACAATTACTTAAACTATAGATATTTTCTCAATAAGTAAAATTTAATCTTTTTTTTATTTTTGATATTTTGATAAAAATTTGACAAAACAATAACACTTCTAAATATAACTTGAGTTTATGTAAATGAAAAGCACTTTATATTAAGAAAATATAAATAAAATATCTTTCTCCTTGTCATGAATCAGTAATAAGTATATAATTTTTGTTGTGGAAGTATGCAAATTGTGTTATGCCAAATAATAGTAATAATATTCTTTACCCTTATTAGAGATGCTATAAAGAATATTGATTAATTTAAAGTTTGAAGAGTTCTGAAGACCGGTTAGGCAGGGAAGATACCAACTCTCACTCTAGAGTTCCCTCGATTCCCTCTACCTAGGGGCTGACATCTCGTTTCAGAAAATAAAACAATAAACCAAGTTGGGGGATTTAACCTGTCACATTAAAGTCCTCTAACTCTACACCCTTTGAAGTTTATTTCTCTATTTATTTGTACTAAATCATATGAATTACATTCTCATTCATATAACCTCATGTGATTCTTTTCAATTGTTGCTTGAGACAATACCAGCCTGGTTCTTACATGTTATCACAACAAATTTTACTTCTGGATAGGCCAAATTAAGAAGTAAATGAAATGCACGGATTTAAATCATCACAACTTCTTCAAACATTAAAGATCAATACTCTCCATAACTTCCATCCAAACTTTAATTACTTATCATTTTAAGGAGAAAGATAAAGAAAACTACTCATAATCCATGGAGAAACGAGACGAAATCACACTTTAGCTTAAAAATAGAAATCATTGGTAAACTAACAAGAAATCTCGATTAAAACCAAAATTGTTTTAAAAATAAAGATAAAAACTTATCTCAAACCCTCCACCAAACTCTTGAAATTCCTTTGACTCTCTTCTCTTTTACAAAAATCTTGACTCTCACAATAAAACTAAACACAAAAAGGATAAAGTAAATTTGTGGTGCCTGGAAATCTATCCAAAACTCTCTCTTTTCCAACACTTTTTAGAACTTTCAAGCACACTTGAAAAAGTCTCAACTTCCTTCTTTTATAAATCTCCAAGAGGTGCCTTGATAACTCTTCAAAATGTGTCCCAATTCGATGTATTCTCCAAAGGATGCCTCCTTTCATAAGTCCTTTTATCATAATTTTGTTTATAGTGTTAATAACCACCCTCTTTAGTCAATAGGTACCTCAAATATCCCTTTAAAATTCGATAAAATGAAGTAAACTTCCAAATAACTGCCTCTGGAGCTTATGCGCGGGGCCTGTGGCGCTTAGGCACTGCCTTCTCTGTTTCACTGAAGCATAAGCGCCGGATCAAGCGCTTAGGCGCCAAAACACTTTAGCATAATTTTCACCTTTTTGCTCCAAATTTGATCCTTTTTCAATCCTTTTAGCATTTTTCATCTTTTTACTTGTACTTCAAAGAAAAACACACAAATATCTTCCATTAAAGCGCAATATCTAAAAAATAGGTATAAAAATGTGTCTAAAAACTCTATATATTTTAGGTGTATCACCTCCCCTCCTTTTCAAATCAATTTTTGCTCTAAATAAAGCAAAATGTCGACTTTCTAAGAGGTGTATCCAATAACTCTTCCAAAAGTGTCCAAATTCATCGAATCTTATAGAATTTTGCCCAGCACCCAAATTGGAGCCGTTAGTGCCCATGATTGCACCATCAGCGCCAGTGGCCCGAAATTAATTTGGTGCTCTCTATCAAATGGTACCGCCGAAGCCCCCGCTGTTTTGGACTCCTTATTCATGTCGGCGCTATCAGCACTGAGTTTTTCTTCCAAAATGTCATTTTGACTCCAAATTCTATCCTTTTTGCTTCAAGTACTAAAAATTATCAACCTGCAATAAAATAAGAAAAATACCTTCCTTTAAAGCGCAGTATCACAAAAAATGAGTATAAAATATAGGTCTAAAAATGCATATATTTTTGGTGCATCACACATATTTAAGAAAAAATCTTGGGTCATTGAATCATCAAGTAACTACTTATGATGCTTAAGCACGAGGTACTGGGCGCTAAGGCAAGGCCTTCTATGTTTCACTGGCGTGTAAGTGTTAGTTTTGGGTGCTTAGGCGCTTAGGCGCCTCAGTTAAATTACACATCTTCTTCATTTTTGCTCCAAATTTGATCCTATTTCACTTCTTTCACCATTTTCATCCATTTGATTATACCTGAAAGAAAAACACATAAATACCTTTCATTAAAGCACAATATCCCAAAAATAGGTATAAAAATTTGTGCATAAAGACTATATATTTTAGGTGTATCAGCTATTAAAGAGTTTAACTATAATTTGAAAGATGCTGGAGAGAAATAATTATTAAAATTACATGAGCTTGATGAAATAAGAAATGTATCTTATGAAAATGCTAAATTTTATAAGGATAAAAATGAAAATGTGGCATGAAAAGAGGATTTTAAAAGAGCATTTTCAGCTTAGACATGAATTTCTATTATTTAATATAAGATTGAAATTATTTCCAACAAAACTTAAGTTCAGGTAGTCAAGGCCATTTATTGTGGTAAGAGTTTATCCATATGGTGTTGTTGATATTGACGATCCTAAAAATAAAAAATTTATTAAGGTAAATGAACACATGTTAAAAGCATATATAAGTGGAGATAGTCTTACATTTGAGGAGAGCATAATGTTGGGTCAACCAAATTAAAAGCATTGGATATGTCAGGCTGACGACGTTAAACTAAGCACTTTGTGAAAGACAGCCCATAGTTATCAGTTTGGATTGATTTGATTAGTGATTATTGTTATTATGAGTTTTTGAAGTGATGTTGAGTCTTACATGATTAAGATAAGACAAAATATTATTTTATTGATGAAAATGAGGAGGGGACAAAAGAAATTCAACATGTAAAATTTTTTTATTGGCGCTACAATGCAAGATCTAGCAATATAACACCACAGTTTGAATAACTACCATCAATCACCCAAATTTTAATTTTCTACCGGGGCTAACATTCTCGTATCAGAACCTAAAATAATAAACCAAGTTGGGGGCTTTAACCTGTCATTTTAAAGTCCTCTAACTCTACACCCATCAATTTATATTTCCCTATTTATTTGCACTCAATCATATGAACTACATTCTCATTCATACAACCTCATGTGATTCTTTCCAATTGTTGACTGAGATAATACCAACCCGGTTCTTACATGTTATCACAACAAATTTTGACATCTGGATTGGCCAAATCAAGAAGTAAATGAAGTGCATGGATTTAAATCATCACAACTTCTTCCAACATTAAAGATCTATAATCTCCACAATTTCCATCCAAAACTTAATAACTTATCATTTTAAGAAGAAATATAAATAAAACTACTCAGAATCCATGAAGAAAATAAAATCACACTTTAGATTAAAAGTAGAAATCATTGTCAAACCAACAACAAGTCTCAATTTAAATCAAAAGTAGTCTCAAAGGAGTCTAAAAAAAGATAAAAATTTATCTTAAGTCCTCCACCAAACTCTTGAAGTTCTTTTGAATCTCTTATATTTTACAATCACTCAAAACAAAATAACAAAAAAGATAAAGTAAATAAAAAGTGGTTCCTAAAAATCTCTCCGAACTAACTCCCTAGAGAAACCTTTCAAAACTTTCCAAGTATTTTCAGGACTCACATTTTTTCGGACCTTCTTTATTTCATAGTTTTCCAAGAGGTGCCTTAAAAACTCTTCAAAATGTGTCCCAATTTGATGTATTTCCCAAAGAGATGCATGATTTTGTGATAATTTTTGTCCATGTTGGTTATAACCACCTATTTTTCATGATAATTTTCATCCATGGTGGTTACAACCACCTATTAAGCCAATGGGTGGCTCAAAAACCTCTTTAAAATTCACACAAACTGAATTTACTCTTCTAATAACTGCCACTGGCGCTTAAGTGTAGGGTCTCTGGCGCTTAGGCGCGGCCTTTTTGTATTTAACCGGTGCTTAAGCGCTGGATCTGGTGCTTAAGCACCAAAACTCATTTGTACATTTTTCACATTTTTGCTCCAAATTTGATCCTTTTTCACTCCTTTAAGCGATTTTCACCTTTTTATTTGTATCTGCAAGAAAAACACAAAAATATCTTTCATTAAAGCGCAATATCTAAAAAATAGGTATAAAAATGTGTCTAGAAACACTATAATGTTAGGTGTATCAAAAGCCTCCAAAATTAAAATGTTATTTGTCCTCAAGTGACACTTCAATCTTTAAAAACTACATATATATGATATGTATATGAGTTTCTTTAGGAGTTACTAAAATTTAGATTTAGAAATATAGCAGTCTAGTCTAATTTAGAAAAAAATATTCAGTAAATGAGACCAACTTAAAGTTTAGAAATTCTTAAAGTTAAGAAAGTTGAAAATATGAGTTTATATTAATTCAGAAATGTATTATAGATTTTCAAATTTTAGAATTTTTAGAATTTAGTTCTTTTATTATCTCTACTTAAAAATTTTCATTAAAAATAAATTTACTTACTACATTATATCTATAAGCTTAAGAGTTTCTAAAGTCTTATACTTTAAAAAGATCAAATGTAGTACCAATTTTTGATTAGGCACTAATTCTCAAGCTTCTCCTTCCAAGTTTTTTTCTCTTTTCTTTTTCTTTTTCTTTTTTCTTTGCTTGTTTTTTTTTTCTTTTTCTTTTTCTTTTCTTTCTTTTTTCTTTTTTAGGCAAGGATTATTATATCTGGATAGGCCTTTAATGATTTTGAATTTCACTTCTTCTTTCCTAAAGCAAAGTCCTGATATAAAACTTTTACTTATAAATATAATAATAGTTTTGAAAATTGTTTTTAATAAAAGAAATTTAAGTATTAAAAATAAAAGTCTAAATTATCTAAAGTTTTCAAAAATACATTTTTTCTTACTAAAGATAGTTACTTATATTAATC
>NW_018219605.1:561-792 GCF_001263595.1 Phalaenopsis equestris | reverse complement strand
TTTTTTTTCTTTTCAAATCAAATTCACTTGTAGCACATTTGAGAACAAATAAAATTTCAATTTTGAAAATATTTTTCATCCCCCCCGAAACTTAATTTTTTTAACATATTAAATAGTTTAGCATTAGATATATATAAGCAGGAATAAAAATTTAAAAATAACATGCTAACAGGAATTTTAAACCCTAATGATACAAGTATAAAACTAAAAACAGGAGTAAAATTAATTTTT
>NW_018219605.1:0-495 GCF_001263595.1 Phalaenopsis equestris | reverse complement strand
AGTGGGCTTAAAAATTAAAACCAAACATACACACTACTGACATCACAATATTAACATAAAGACAAACTTGCAAACATGATAAAAGAAAAATAAAGGGTAGCAGTTTCTGAATTTTAAGTTTAAGATCTAAGCTAGCAAGATTTTCTACTTTATAACATATATGGAATTATGTTAAGTTCTAAACTAACTAAATCATAGTACTAAACACAAAACAACAATTACTACCCTAAAATTTAAAAATAAAGTACTAACTACCACAAATGTCATAATAACAATAAAACATAAAAGTCCAAAACACAACATAGTCCAAAACAACACACAGATGCAAATGCAGCAGGACAAGACGACATAGTTCATATCATATTACAATCATAAAATAAATCTCTCAGCTCTACTCTTCATCCTCAGAATCAACGCTATAACACTTTTTTGTAGGCTCATAATTAAGATATGGAGAAACTTGCACTCCTGGGTCACCTCTAATCAGGCTCTCCA
>NW_018219604.1:288433-292684 GCF_001263595.1 Phalaenopsis equestris | reverse complement strand
TACTTACTATATTATATCCTTAAGCTTAGGAGTTTATCAAGTCTTATATAATCAGATGTGAAACCAAGTTTTGATTAGGCACTAATCCTCATGCTTCTCCTCCCTTTTATTTTATTTTCTTTTTCTTTTCTTTTTTTTTTCTTTTTCTTTTTCTTTTTCTTTTTTGTTTTCTTCTTTTTTTTCTTTTCAGACAAGAATTATTATATCTGGATAGACCTTTAATGATTTTGAATTTCACTCTTCCTTTCCTAAAGCAAAGAGTTAATATGTTCCCTTTACTTAAAAACATAATAATAGTTTTTGAAAATTACTTTCAATAAAAGAAATTTAAGTTTTTAATATAAAAGTCTAATTCTTCTACATTTTTTAAAAATACAATCTTTTCTACTAAAGATAGTTACACAATATTTATCATTTTTGCACTAAAAAATTTTTAACTTTAAGTTTTTCTTCATTACTATAAATTTTAACTAAATTCTCATACTCATTTCTATATTCAAAATTTTACTTTCCTAATATAACTTCATATATATGATCAGTTTTCTTAAAATCAAAATCAAATTTATTTGAAATACATTTGAGAACAAATAAATTTCAAATTCCTTTAGAAAATTTTTCATTCCCCCCAAACTTAAATTTTTAATAAAATAAAACATTTTAGTAGCATATATAAATAGGAAGGAATGAAAACTAGAAATAACATGTTTGCATGAATTTTTATATCATAAATATGCAAGTACAAAAATTAAAAACATGAGTAAAAATTAAATTGATCAAATTTTAATTTACTTAATATATAGATCTTTATTAGAATTCTATGCAGTGGAGTATAACGTAAAAGCAAACAAACACACTAACAAACATACGCAACTGCAACGTAAAGAAAAATATCTGGTAGTAGATTGAAAATTTTAAACATGCAGCTTTTAAGTAACAAATTAGCTATATTCTAAACCTTCGTAAGATCCAGAATTAAGTTTAGTACAAGCTAACTAAATACATTAAACAACACAATTAACATAATTATACCACAAAAAAACATAATAACTACTCACAAAAACACAAATACATTATAGTAGTGTCTTAATGAAACAAAACACAACAGAAACTCACAGTCTTGACAATTACAACTCCAAACACAACAAAAAGTACAGAATAATTGCACCATCAACAGTTCACAACAATAAACTAAAAATCAAACTAAATTATAGAATCCAGTCTAATCATCCTTATCCTCTGCATCACTCTCATCACTATGCCAAGTAGTTGCAGACTCATATGGTGGATATCTTGGATATTGAGGGAAAACTACACTCTGGTTACCCTCATGAGGTTTTCCATAGATGAGTTGTATTCTTCCTCATAATCACTAATGGAATGAGATGAATAAGACTTCACATTCACACTGGTAATGGGCTTGAGTGATTGCAAGATCTCCTCCCAGCTATCAAATCTAACTCCAGCCTACTCGCATAAAGAAAAGATCAATGATGTAAATCCCAAATCGGTAATAATAGCGGCAACGACAGAACTGGTAATTACATTATGGATCAAAGCTTCAATGTTGATGAGCTTGAACTGCTGGATGCTAAGTTGCTCGATCACGGGGCACTTCACTAAGATGATTGGTAGGCAGCAGACGGGAAGAAATGAAATAGTGTCATGCCTTTGCAATGGCATCCAACTTTGAAGTGGAAAAGTTAACTCTTCTTTCATTTGTAATTTTCCAAAGTCCTCTTCCAGCAGTCAAAGATGAAATGATCTCGTCTAACTCCTCCTAAGTAGGACTATAGTTCAAATAAAAGCATAAAGTGCTCAGGGGCAAATGATAAAATTGATTCATTACCTCAGGTGAAAAATGTATTGTCTTTCCCCTCACCATGACTCCTTCAGCTTCGAGGAGATTCACATAGAACTACTGCACCACAGAAATCACTGCTACAGCAAAAAATAACAGAACCGCTCCCACTAGCGGCAAACAATCAGATCCTCTACAGCTCCTCCCAAACTTTTGAAACATCGCTCAAGAATCAAATTTTTCGATTGCAGTGCATCATTGTATCGATCCTGAGCTCTAGCACTCGCAAACTTGCTTGAATCTTGCTCCTCTTCATTCTTGGTGTCATTTCTAAATATTATTAAAATTTACAATAAATTCCAAATTCAACTCTAAATCAATAAACTTAACTCCTAAAAGCTTAAACTACCAAATCCATGTATTTTTCATACATTTTCCTCAAATTTTCACCATGAATAGTGATTTTCGGGTAGATTAAGAATGTGCTCAAAATACATCATGAAAATCAAAAAAATTTACATAGAAGTGAAGCTCTTACCTCAAGGATATCAAATCTAGCAATTTTTGCTCCAAACCACCAAGAAATATCCAAAATAGGTCAGCTTTAACTTAAAAATTGTGAAAGCTCGAGGAGGGAGACGACGTCAAGGTGCGAAAATGGTGTTTAGTGGACCGAATTTTCACTTAAAACCGTTCGTAAATTGGTTTTCGTTAACTGTTCGAAGCTTAGGCACTCGTCTCTTAGTTTAGGCAGCACTTAAGAGCGGAGTCTTGGCATTTAGGCGTCAGTACACAGATTTTGATTTTTTTTTTGTTTTTAAGTGAAATGCACTTCTAACCTAAGTCAACCAACCATACATGGTCTCATAACTCTTTAATATCTTTCCTCCCTTTCAACTCTCCTCTTACTCAAGATTCACCAATTTTAACTAATTCAATTCAACGCTAAATAATACAAAATTTTACACAAACAAACACTTATATTCATTCAAAAATTATTACAAACATTTTTAATACATAGATTCTCAATCCACATAGTCTTGGATGAGAAAATTCCTAAACACAAACACTATACAATCATCATCAAAAACACACTAAACACACTTAACATTAACAAACAAACATTAAACACACAAACACTAAACTATGAACTTAATTTCATTCTCCATTCGGTGGAACGAATCCTGGCCTATCATTAGTCTCTTCTTCAGCATTTGGAATGCAAATCTGATAAAACGGACGGTGATTAATAACTCTGGTTGAATCTTCTTCAATCCATTTGTTCTTCAAATGCATAGCCATGTCCGCTTCTTCTATAAACTGTTATGACTAAACTGCATCTTAAGTTGTCATCCAATATGATCCAGATGTGCATTAACTTCCATCACTTTTGCTTCAATTGAAGCCACGTAAGCCTCAATTTTAGTGATTTTCTTTGTTATCCCTTTGATACTAATGGCTAGGAAACCGTTGTATAATTCTTGCGCACTCTGACTAATAAATTTCTTCCTCATTGCTTACTCCTTTAAATAACTCTCCCAAGAAGACATTTTTCCAAAACTCTCACTTTCTTACTTAGAATTTAGGGTTAAATGGAAGTGTGGTGAGACTTGTCCTCATAACTTTCTATTTATAGGCTCTAAACCTCCCGTATAACTCCTAGGAACATCTTAAAACTGCTCTCTCGCGTTAAATCCAATGAAATCACGGTTAAATGAAATCACGATTAAAACTTCTGGAAGCCGAAATTCACACATGTTTTTAACTGTCGCGCTTAAGCATTGGATATTGACACTTAAGCGTCGGTGCTCAATTTAGCACAGGTCCACTTAACGTCCAAATACTCGTCCTAACATGTCTAAGACCTCTTTTCAGGTCTTAGAATAATCACTAAATCATTATATAGTCAAAATACTACTCAAATTTTTTAAATCAAACACAACAACAAAACAATACAAATAAACACAGATAATTATGGATTGCCTCTCATAGAACGTTTGGTTTAACGTCGTTAGTCTAACGTAACCAGTGTTTATTTTGGTTGACCCATCATCAGAAAACTATTTAATTAAATTTGGTCACCTAAAAAGTAAGACTTGAGCCTGTGATCATTCACTTTGAATATTTTATCAGTTTTAGGATCTTTGATATCTAGTGCTCTACTGCAAAAAAAATTTATCAGAATAAATAATCTTTCATCACAACAAATGGGCCCATCCACCTGGACTTAAGTTTGCCTGGAAATAGTCTTAACCTTGCATTATAAAGCAATACTTGTTGTCATGGCTGAAAATTTTTAGTCAGAATCCTCTGATCATGCCACATCTTCATCTTTTCTTCGTAAATCTTAGCACTTTCATAAGATTCATTCTCATAAGATTCCAGTCTGAACCAGTCTCAAAATAACCCATCTCTTCAAGCTCATTCAATTGCAATAGCCTTTTCTCACCAGC
>NW_018219604.1:285005-288316 GCF_001263595.1 Phalaenopsis equestris | reverse complement strand
TGTATGCAGTCCTATAAGCCCACAAAGCATAGTCAAGTTTGACTGACCAATTCATTTTGGTTGGATTCACAGATTTTTCCAATATTCTTTTAATTCATGATTGGACAATTCAGTCAAACCACTTATGTGAGAATGATAAGCAGTAATAATTTTATGGTTAATATGATATTTATTTAATAACTTCTCCATTATTTCATTTCTGAAATGACTTCCCTCATCAGTTATGATTACTCTCAGCATCCTAAATCTACAAAACATATTCGTTCTTAATAAAAATTGCAACACTTTGAGCTTCAACTTCTATTTATTTGGATACATAGTATACTACTAACAATATATATAAATTTTCGAAAGATGATTTAAATGGTCCCATGAAATCTAATCCCCAAGCACCAAATATCTAAACTTCTAACATATAATTAAGGGGCATCTCGTTTCTCCTAAAAATATTGTCTACTCCTTGACATCGATCACAAGTTTTGATAGAAGTGTTAACATCTCTAAAGATTGTAGGCCAATAAATTCCATATTGTAAAATTTTGTATATTGTTTTATCAACACCAAAATGTCCCCTAAAATCTGAATTATGATATTTTTGGATAATTTCATAAGTTTCTTCTAAAGGCACACATCTTCGAATAATTAGATAATTTTCTTATTTACATAAGAAGAGGTCATCCCAAAAATAAGTCTTAGCTTCAGATAAAAATTTCCTCTTCTGTTGGTATGTCATTTCATATGGTATAATATCACTAACAATGAAATTCACAATGTCAGTATATCATGAAACACACCACTCATTAACATTGAACAATTTCTCATCTAGAAAATGTTTATTAATCAAAATGTTCATTAATCTTCTTTTCAAAACTGAGTGGTTTTTCTAATTCAAGTCCGGACAAATGATTAATAATTTGATTCTCAAATCTCTTCCTATCTACTATTTCAAAGTCAAATTCTTGCAAAAGAAGAACTCATCTTATCAATCTTGGTTTTGCATCCTTCTTTTTCATTAATTACTTAATAACAGAATGATTTGTATGCATTACACATTTAGTTTCAATTAAGTATGATCTAAATTTATCAAAAGCATATAGTAGTGCTAATAACTCTTTCTCAGTTGTGGTATAATTAATTTGAGTTTCATTAAGAGTCTTACTAGCATAGTAGATAACTTTTAAATTTTTATCATGCTTTTGTCCCACAACAGCTCTAATAGCATAATCACTAGCATCACACATTAATTCAAAAGGTTTTGCCCAATTTGGTGAAATAATAATTGGTGCAGTGACTAATTTTTCTTTTAATAATTCAAAAGCTTCTAGGCACTCTTTATCAAAATTAAAAATCACATATTTTTCAAGTAAATGGCATAGAGGCTTAGCAATTTTTTAAAAGTCTTAAATATATCGCCTGTAAAATCCAGCATGTCTTAAAAAACTTCTAATTTCCTTCACACTGGTTGGGTAAGGTAAATTAGTGATCACTTGAATTTTTGCAAAGTCCACTTCCATACCATTTTCTGAAATTTAATGTCCCAAAACTATTCCTCCTGCTACCATAAATTGACATTTTTACCAATTAAGGACTAAATTTGTTTCTTCACATCGCTTAAGAACTTTTGATAAATGTTCTAAACATGATTCAAATGAAGTTCCAAACACTAAAAAATCATCCATAAAAACTTCAATCTCTTTTCAATTAAATCACAAAAAATAGTCATCATACATATTTGAAATGTAGCAGGTGCATTTCATAAACCAAAGAGCATTCTTCTATAAACAAATGTACCACAAGGACTGGTAAAAATTGTTTTCTATTGTTTTCTCTTGATCCTCAGGAGCTATTTGTATTTGGTGATAACCAGTATATCCATTCAAAAAACAAAAATATTTATGCCCAACCAGTCTATCCAGCATTCGATCTAGAAAGGGTAGTGGAAAATGATCTTTCTTAATGGCGAGATTTAATTTTCTATAATCGATGCATATTCGCCATCATGTGACTTGTCATGTTGGTATTAATTTGTTAGGTTCATTTAAAGTCATAATCACTCCTTTCTTAGGAACACAGTGAATTGGACTAACCACGCACTATTTGAAATAGGGTAGATGATTCCAGCATCTAACCACTTTAAAATTTCTTTCTTAATGGAGGAACGCAGTGAATTGGACTAACTCACGCACTATTTGAAATAGGGTAGATAATTCTAGCATCTAACCACTTTAAAATTTCTTTCTTAATAACTTCTTTCATAACAGGATTCATTCTCCTTTGAGGATCAGCCCTGAGTTTGCAGTTCTCTTTCATATGAATTCTATGCATACAAATTGAAAGACTGATTCATTTTATATCAGCAATTGTCCATCCAAAGGCTTTCTTGTAACTCCCTAAAGTTTTCATCAAACTTTCTTCTTCTTCTTTTGTAGTTAATTTTGAGGAAATTATAACATATCATGTAGAGGAATCACCTAAAAAGGCATAGTTCAAACGTTCAAGAAGTAACTTCAACTCAAGCTCAAGAGGTTTTTCAATTGATGGAAAAAAAGATGTATGTTTCTGTCGTGTCCAAAACTTCAAAACTTTCTCGAACATAATTTGAATCTTCCCTATATAAATCTTCATATTGATCTAATTCCCCTTCTTGCTCATGTTCTAACCCTTTCATTTCATACTTCTCTTCATAAGTTGCTTTGAAATGACATTCACTTAAATATCATATCTCATCCATTTTATAGCATTCATCATCTTTACATCTTTCAGGGTATTTTATTTATTTGAAAATATTAAATGTAACTGTTTGATCATTGATGCGCATTGTTAATTATCCTTCATAAACTTCACATAGCTTGGTATTTGCTCTAAGGCTTCAACAAATGGAGTATTAATTATAAGCTTCTTAAAAATTTCCATAAATTTTGAAAACAGTTTATCCAACTTTTGTTGTCTTCTGTTGACAAAGCCTCTGAGGAAATGAAGGTGGTGGTTTTTCCAAATAAACTTTAAGTGGAGAAATAAGTCTCTCAGAATCTTTTGGAGAGTCCTCTTTTGGGATTATTTATAATCTGCTGATAAGCAGATTATTCTGATAATCTGATAATCTGTAGATTATCAGAATAATCTGGTTTGCTGTTTGGGCCAGCTTATTCAAACTAGCTTATTGGTGGTTAAATGACATTACTGCCCCTGTGTGATAAAACTGTTTGCGGCAGCTTATTTAGAATAAATTATTCGTAGAAAAGAAACATATGTTGCAGAAACATACGATGATGACAGACAAGTTCTAAAAGATATCATACAGTTCTCACATC
>NW_018219604.1:260407-284898 GCF_001263595.1 Phalaenopsis equestris | reverse complement strand
ATCGGATTCACATGACTGCTGGCATAATTACTGCAGTGTAATATGTGGGACTATCAGCCCACCTAAAGAAACCGCAACGAGCTGAAACACCTCTGGCATAACCATAGAACTGCCTCCCAAAGCTATGCTCCTTACGTGACGTTAGCAACGGAGACGGTAGTCCACAATAACACAAAATCTCTCTGTCCGTACCTGATATCCTGGAAGTCATGTTTGTTTAACTGCGAAAATAACAAAAGAATCAATGTCTGTTTAAGGTATTTTAAAAGTAACCAAAATTAAATACATATGAATATCAATATATAACCTTATTAAAGTAAAACTTGGTATATCAAAAGCCACAAATAGCATCTGTGATAGACTCCCTTAAAGCAATCATATCAGCCAAACCTTCACCTTCCTGATCTCCAAACTCATTAGAGTCTACATCATCCTCAGGTAATGAACTCCCACCCACAATTTCAGGAGTTTGGTCGAAGACATTCAGTTCGTCGTTGTCAACCATATTAAAATTTGTATCTAATCGTGAGGCATGTCTTCGGATGAAGTTATGTAGTGTCATTGTTGCAACCACAATATGCACCTGCTTTTGGAAAGGATATGACGGCATATCACGTAGGATGACCGATTTCTTCTTCCAAATCCCAAATGTTCTTTCAATTACCCCGCGTAAAGATGAGTGACGTTTATTAAACATTTTCTTTCTGCCACGGATGGTGCCACTCGCTCTCTCAAAATCAGGAAGATGATATCTTGTGTCAGGATAAGGCTTCAGGTATCGCCTTTGCATAGGATACCCGGCATCAACCAAATAGTATTTTCCTAATAAGAAAAACACTGTTAAGTAAAAAGATTACATGCTCAAATTAACAAATTACAAATCAACACTAACTTGATGGGGGGTGAGGAAAACATTGCAATCTATTCCTAGTGGCAAATGAGAAAATCTGACTGTCATGTGCACTCTCTTCCCATCCCGCCACTACAAAAGTAAAGCACATGTTGAAGTCGCATACAACCATGACATTCTGAGTTGTCAAACCACTCCGACCGATGTATGCAACCTTCTCGTGGTTGGGTATTCAGGCATCAACGTGTGTACCGTCAATTGCACCAATACAATTCTGTTGAATTGTTTAATCATTAGTAATTATATTATGAATCGTATGATAAGTTATAAAATAAAATTATCCGTAGTTACCTTGAAATATGGCATGTATCGGGGATCGTTAGCAATCTGTACTGGAGTGGTTGCAAATGATGGATCCTCCAGTTTAATTATTTTAGTTGCTAAGCTAAGAAGAGCCTATATGCCTTTAGAAAAGTAACGACTTATTATTTCAGAAGAATGTTGAAATCTTTCCATAGCTCCTCTAATTGATTCTATTCTGGGCCGGAAAGTGTTATAGCCCCCCCCTCCCGAGACAGAGTTCTAGAAGAGCCCTGGAGGCCGTGATTTAGGCATAACTCGTGCAAAAGATCCACACAAATTGGTGTTGTCATTCTAAAAATATTTGTAAATCTTATTGGATGGCCAGAAAGCATTTCACTAACCCATCTGTCTCCAACAAAGCTGGATGTCATGCGGGGAATGCGAGGAGTTCTACTCCGGTAATAATCCAACAACAATATTGCAACGGCTATAGCAAATGCCATTCTCCTACGACGCACACGTTGTGGATCCATCCTAAATAATATAAGATGTAAACATAATTAGTGCATGATAATATATTTCTGCAGCACTACCAAATATTTATTGTACAAATTCAAAACATATAATACACAACTTATAAATAAAACATCAACTACTAACAGGTACATATGTAGATGGTACAACTATATGAAAAAAGATAATATGATTAGAAGTTCCAAACATTAAAAAAAATGACATAAACAGAAGTCTCTTAACTAAAAAGATCATATTTCTCCACCAAATACATATATCAATTAAAAAAATCACTCCTCGACCAAAACCCGCAAATATTCGAGTCGCAATTCAGGCGCTAGCGCCATGAAAATTTTCATTCGCGTTGAATCCTCAAGTTTTTTCACACACTGTGCATGAAATCGTTTGTTGGCCACAACTTCAGGAATAGTGCCCAAAAGGCTGAGACAGTCTAATATGCTAGCTTCAGATATTGGTGGAGCTGCAAAAGCTTCAATTAAACGGTCGAAGGAGGTGTTCACAGAATGTTCTTTCTCTTTGTTTTTCTTAGCAATCCTTAGCCTCTTTAAAATTGTATTGGACTCTCTCATATCCCTCTGGTTAATGCTTTGAACTTCTTCATCGGGTGTCACTGGCTCAGGTGTGATCTCATCTGGTATCCTTGTAAAATCGCTTTCAGTTGGGTTGTATGAAAACTTTCCCGTTACGACAACCTATTTAAACATTATGTCCAATTTCTCTTCAAATTCCAGCTCTATTCCACACTGTTTGTACTTCTTCGCTGCCGGTACCGCCTGTGGAATAGCATTTAGAAGGGATATTTAGAAAATGATAATTAGATAAAATAATTTGCGAAGCTAACAATTCATGAATTATATATAAATTACCGCTAGTTCTTCAGCCCACCATTCAGCTGGAGCATCAATTGTCCTTTTAATTGGATCCCAACCCAGACCGGTAGATCCACGTTTCAACTCCTTCCATATTTTCCATTCCTTCTTCAACTGGTCCCATTTGTTTTTAAATTTAAGGCGGTCGTAATCCATGCCAATCAATTCTTTGAATCTATTGCCAATGTTTAGCCACCATTCCTTATTAAAATACGTTGTTGGTATGTTACTCAGTTCTATTTCTTTAATACACATATCACAAAAAATATTTGTAACGTCTTTGTCCCACATTTTGGACTGAAACCAACAAACTGAAAAAAAAATTAAATAAAGTGTACAATAAGGATTGTGTGATATGCATGTGAATTTTTCTAAAATTAAATAAAGTGGACAAATGCATTATATCAAACATTAGAGGGCCAAGAGTATGAGCCATGGAAACCAAGGAGTGGGAGAGGGCTGTCTCACGAGCAGTCTAGCAAACCACTTCAAATTTCTTTTAAAGATGAATGTCTATAATGCATAACAAGCAACCACTTCAATTTATTCCAATGGACATTTACACATTTAGCATTTTCATAACAAGCAACCACTTCAAATTTCTTCAATGCAGAGAATCACAATATTTGGTGTCAAGCATACGTATTACAAGCAAATCAATTAATAAGCCAATTATTATAGCTTCCACTCTATTACCAGAATTTGAGGAAGATTTCAGTTTAAGTGAATGCGGAAAATCAGAATAAGAGAAATAAAATTGTAAGATTTTTTCAGCAACCAAAACTAGGAACACAAAGGAATAAGGAGTCCAACAAAAAATTAGCAGATTAAAAATTTTCATTGTCATTAAAAGTATCCAAACCAATTGGACATTAATTTCTGCTAGTATACTATTCTAAGATTCTTGAGAGCCTCCTCAACTTCCTATTCTAAGCTTGTTCTCATTTTGCTAGTATACTAGTCTACTAATCATAATGAAATTTCAGTTATAGTAAATATGGCCCTGGCCAAAATCAATACCCTTACAACAATACAAATGAAAAGATTAAGAACAATAACATTAATGAAAGAGATTGCCAAGGTAGAGAAAATTCAAGCCATGCCCAAGCACAAATAGATATATTTACCCCGAAGTTATATATTGCATTTACACCACAATCAAGGAAATCCCATGTCCAAAAAATTATATGAAATTGAAAACAACAATATGAAACATGACTCAAGTAAGGAAATGAGAGGCAAGGAAGAAGCAAGGGCGGGTACAGGCTGTAGTTGGCTGTAGCTGTAGCTGGATTTCCGTGAAATGAAACAAAAAGGAGGAATTGGAAATGAAACAAAAAGGAGGAAATGAGAGATGTCATGAAGCATACCTGAGGTGCGGGTAAAGCACTAGAAACAAAGCTTGGCCTTCGATCCGATCTGCAGGCATCAACGAGAGGAGCGCCAGGCCTTCGATCCGATCTGCAGAGGTCGCGAGCGCGTCGATGGTGGGCAGCGAGGCGAGCTGGGGAACGGGGACGGTCGTCGTTCGTGAGATCTAGGGCTTCCGGAGAGATCGAGGGCTGCGGGGTAATAATCCCATGTTGAACGCCGAACGCGGGAGGTTGGGAGCGTCGAAGGAGCGAACGAAAGATATAGGATTTTAACGCTGCGTTTACCGATCGCAGGACCGAACGCCCGAACAAACGCCAACACGGCGTCTCGAAAACGCCGGACGCAGAGAAGAAGCTGCGCCAACCGGTCCTAAACCTTTCGGAGTTCGGAGTGTTCTCTTTTGGTTCTTCAATCTCTTCTCTCTCTACTTCAGCCTCTTTTTGAACTCTACCTTCCAATTCTCTTCCGCTTCGTTGAACGGCTTTTGCTTGATCTTTATTCTAGTCTTTTGGATTTACTTATGTATTACTATGAACCTTAATGAATTTATTATTTGTCTCAATTGATTCTCAATACTTCTAAGTGCAGCTCCTTGACTTTATAACTGATTTCTCATTTGTAACACCACTTCTTCTATAGACAACTTCTTTTCTTTAAATTGTGGATTACTGTTAAAACCTGGAGGACAATTAGGTATATAATTAATATTCCCTTGGTTATTCCAGTTTCCCAAAGAGTTTACTTGGTTGTTCCCCGATTGTTGATTATTATCACCCGAAATATTATTCCAATCAAAATTGGGATGGTTCTTCCAACCTGGGTTATAATAGTTTGAATATGGAATAGTTTGAATATGGTTGAATATGGGTTATTATGTTTGTTGTTTATGGCATTTAAAGTTTATAATGATGCTTGAGAATATACAATTTGGCCTAATGAATTCTTTTAATCATGGAAATTGGTTGAGAAAAATTCATTCCAAATTGGTTTAACTTCTTTGAAATTGTAACAACTTGATTTGCTAACATGGCAAAAGCATCAGATTCATAAATATTAGTTACTTTCTTAAGATTTACCCTTTCAGAAGATCATTGAAAATTATTTGTATCCATCTTATCAATTAAAGCATAAGCGTCATGAAATGGTTTTGACATCAATGAACCACCACCGACGGCATCAATAATAGATCTAAGAGATCCAGCTAATCCATTGTAAAAGGTTTGAATTATTAACCAATTTGGTATAGCATGATGCAAACACTTTCTTAAAAGTTCTTTAAATCGTTCTCATGCTTCATAAATAGATTCCCCTTCAAACTGGTAAAAAGATTTAATATCATTTCTAAGCTTCACAGTTTTTTATGATGGAAAATATTTAGCAAGAAATTTCTGCGCTAAATTACCCCAAGTTCTGATAGATCTAGGTGAAAGCAAATGTAACCATATCTTAGTCTTATCTCCAATGAGAAAGGAAATAATCTAAGTCTTATAGCATCATCTCATACATCATCATATTTAAATGTAGCACATAATTCTAAAAAATTTTCAAGATGTAAATTGGGATCTTAAGTTGGTGCTCTCTCAAACTGATTATTTGATATCATTTGGATAATAGCATGTTTAAGTTCGATTGAATTAGCCACTAAAGCGTGTTTTTGAATAATACAATGAAGTTCATCCACGTAGGGTTTGCATAATCTCTTAAAGGTCTAAACTCTTCAACATTTTGATTATTTTGATTTGTCATTTATTGAAATTTTTCAATAACTTTTTCAGTAATTTTTTATTTTTTAATTTTTTTAATAGTTCTTTCTAATTCAGAATTGCAAGGCACAAGTCTTGTGGAACCTGAACTACACATACGTTACTATAAAACAATTAAAATAAAATAAAAAACACCCAAACAAGAACTTTATATAAAAATAATATTATAATATTCATATAATAAACCTTAAAGTTTAAATAAGACTTTATAAAAATTAAAATTTTGTTTTCTAAAAACTTCTTTTTAAAAAAAATTTGTTATTTTCCTTGACAACTGCGCCAAAAACTTGATCCCGATTTTCTATATAGATATAAAATGCGATGTATGTAATTATATGCTTAATTTCCTTAATAATGATTTTTACTTTGTAACAAGTCAAAAACTTAATCCAAAGCAAAAGCTGGGTAAATTTTCCACATGAAGCAAATAAGATATAATTATAATATTTAAATTTGGAATACTACGCAATTATACGTATCATTATCAAGTAATATAGGAATTTTTTATTAAACCCTGAATATCGAACTTACAGGGAAAACTTGACAATTTGCTAAAAGTAATATAGGAATTTTTTATTAAGCCCTGAATATCGATCTTACAGGGAAAACTTGACAATTTGCTAAAAAAACAGGAGAAATTAGATAACAAAATTCTACTTAGCAAAATATTCTTACTTAAACTCAAGATGTTATAATAAAAATAAAAGTTTGATTCTTTTTGTAATTTTCAATAATTGAAAATAAATTAAGCAACTAATTAACTTAACTAAATATTTGCAAGATGAAGACAATATAAATAAAATATATTTTTCCTTATCATGAATCAATAATAAGTATAGAAATTATATTGTGCAAGTATTCTAAATGTGTTGTGCGTCAAATAGGAGCAATATTATTCTTTACCCTTACTAGAGATGTATAAAGAACATTGGCTAATCTATAGTTTGAATAGTCTTGAAGACCGGTAGCAGGGAAGATACTAGCTCTCTCACTCGAGTTCACTCTTCTCCCTCCACCTGGGGGATAACATCTTGTATCAAAACTTAAAACTATAAATCAAATTGGGGGCTTTAACATGTCACTCTAAGGTCCTCTAATTTCAAAGTTTATTTCCCTATTTATTTGCGCTCAACCCCATGAACTACATTCTCATCCATGAAATTAAATATGATGATTCTTACCATTTGTTGACTGAGAAAATACCATCTCGGATCTTACAAGTTCTCACAACAGGTATTAACATCTTAATTGGTCAAATCAAGAATTAAATGAAACGCAAGGTTTCAAATCATCACAACTTCTTCCAACATTGAAGTCTATTACTTCACACAACTTCCTTTCAATACGTCAATCTTTCACATAATCACTTATCATTTTAAAGAAAAAGATAAAGAATACTACTCAAAATTCTTAAGAAAAACACAACTACACTTAAGTTTAAAAGTAGAAATCATGCACACAAACAAGAAATCTTGGTGTCTCTTCAAAATGTGTCTCCATTCAATGAAGCTTCTAGAAGTTGACTCCTTCCAAAAGCCAATTGTATGAATTTTTATCTTCTAGAAGTTGTCTCCTTTCAAAAGCCAATTGTATAAATTTTTGTGTCCATGAACTATTTCTCACGTTCTTACCAAGGGTTGCTTCAAACACCTCCTCAAAAAGTCATCTAAATTCAATGAATCATCCAATAACAACTTTTGGCGCTTAAGCGCAGGGTACCTGACGCTTAGGCGCGGCTCTCTTTGAATAACTGGCTCATGAACGCCAGTATTAAGTGCCCCAGTTCATTTTTGTACCGTCATTTTTGCTCCAAATTTAATTTTTTTTACTCATTTTATCATT
The DNA here is from genome assembly GCF_001263595.1 of Phalaenopsis equestris. Classification (NCBI taxonomy): domain Eukaryota; kingdom Viridiplantae; phylum Streptophyta; class Magnoliopsida; order Asparagales; family Orchidaceae; genus Phalaenopsis; species Phalaenopsis equestris. The sequence continues at coordinate 277,363 of NW_018219604.1, read as the reverse complement.
TTTCATCAATTTTATTGTAACTGAAAGAAAAACACACGAATACCTTTCATTAAAGTGCAATATCTAAAAAAATAGGTATAAAAATGTGTACAAAAATACTATATCACCTCCCCCTCTCAATTCTAGAAGCAAACTAGTGTACTGGTTGAGACCTTATTCTGGTTGGCTCAAGGCGAACAGTGATGGGAGCTTTCTCAAGAATTATGATGTAATTGGTGGTGTCCTTAGTGTCAAGGAAACTTCCTCCTTGCCTTCCAATCACCTATTGCTGCTTTGGATGCATTGGAGGCTGAAGCCATTGTTGTCTATTAGGCTATACTCATTGCCTGTAGGGGTGAGATTCAATAACTGATTATTAAAACTGATTCCAACCTGTTAGTCAACATTCTCACAAAAAAAATGCACTGCTCTTGACACTTGTTGTACTGGATCTACAAGATTAATCGTATGCCAACAAACTTCACATTAGATATCTTTTTATTCATTTTGAAAGTAATAGACATGTTAATTGGCTAGCAAAGGCAGGTCTAAATACTGAAATTCCTGTTATTACTAAAACTCTATCTCCCCCTCTGATGTTTCTCTTAGATGGGGATCTTCTTGATCTCCCATATTTTAGACTTTTGTAATTTTTCTTTTTATGAATGCATTTCTTTACCCTTGAAGGTTCAATATGTATATATATATAATATACATATATACATATATATACATATATACATATATATACATATATACATATATATACATATATACATATATATACATATATACATATATATACATATATACATATATATACATATATACATATATATACATATATACATATATATACATATATACATATATATACATATATACATATATATACATATATACATATATATACATATATACATATATATACATATATACATATATATACATATATACATATATATACATATATACATATATATACATATATACATATATATACATATATACATATATATACATATATACATATATATACATATATACATATATATACATATATACATATATATACATATATACATATATATATTAAAAATTATATAATAAAAACTATTTGTTCACAATAATGATGGCACACATATCTTTATCCCTTATAAAATAATATCATCATGATTGTAAAAATATAGTTATTATCTAGAAAAAAATTTACTTATGAACAAGAATCTATAACCTCTACTTTCAATAAAATTGCTCCTTTCCTCTTCCGTTCTAAAACTAATAAATGTAGATGAAGCTAAAATAAGTATCAATAGTTCAACATGTTATACAATAGTCTTTCTAAATTTCTAATGTATAGAAATAAAATAATGTGTATGCTACTTTTTTATCACATATGACCTGTAAAATTTATTAAAACTTGAAAAAAAAAAATACAGCGATACTATGATGCTAAATAAAGTGAGTTGACATGCCAAACATTTTATTATATCAAGTCTAGTGTGATAGCATACAAACTAGAGTTAATAGTATTTCTCATGAGTTATACTATAACTTTCACATTTTAATATAACATTTGTATTATAGTAAGTTGGTTAAAATAAATAATGCGTGGGAACACTCACATCAAATTTCCTTGCAGATTTATATAGCCGAAATTTTTCCTCCCTAAAAGTGATAACATTACTCTCTCTCTATCATGTAAGTTTTCACTGGTGGGAAAATTTGCTTATGGACATCTGAAGATGGAAATTATCCATTCAGCCTTTGAAAATCTCAAATTTTTGGGGGAGTGGAAGGTTGGGTTATTGGATGGAAGACACATCTTGATACACCTGAGTAGAGAAGAAGATTATGCATAGATTTTTTATAAGAAATATCTGAAGATTGAGAACAAGAGTATGAAGCTACTTAAGTGGTCCGTGGATGTCAACCGCTTTAAATGTTTTTGGAAAGTAAATTTTGGGATTTAATATACATATAATTTTAATTTTAAAAAAAATAGTATTTTAATTTTGAAAAATATGAGACTAACAAGATCTCATACATTTGATAGTTCAAGTGATCGAGTATGACACTACAAGAAATACACCATCCCAAGGGATAGGCATACTACTTAAAAGTGCTCTTAAGTGAGACGCTTCGTTCTCACTTTTGCCCTCTGATGATCATCATTACAAGGTAACGGGGGCGGTGCAGCAGCAATCTGGTACACACTTTCTTTTCCCAAAGCAGCAAAGAGTGAGTGAAACCTACTGCCCCTGAGGAGGGGTGAGGTCTCAAGCAACTCAATCTCCTATGAGAGAGGGGTCTCCTTAATGAGAATCGGCTTAACATCCTTTGCTTTCTTGGCTTTACAGTTGCATCTCTTCTTCTGTGCCTAAGTGAGTGGCACAGACTTTGAAGTAGATCTGATCTCGAACACAGAGTTTACTGGGACAAAAATTTTAGTTGACACTTCGTCATACTGAACCCTCTTTTCTTTCTACTACAGCGGGGCAGCAGTGGCTTTGACAGTGTATCTGGTGGTGGTTGTTGTAACAGTCCTCACAGGTCTCCTTAATGAGAATCGGCTTAACATCCTTTGCTTTCTTGGCTTTACAGTTGCATCTCTTCTTCTGTGCCTAAGTGAGTGGCACAGACTATGAAGTAAATCTGATCTCGAACACAGAGTTTACAGGGACAAACATTTTAGTTGACACTTCGTCATACTGAACCCTCTTTTCTTTCTACTACAGCGGGGCAGCAGTGGCTTTGACAGTGTATCTGGTGGTGGTTGTTGTAACAATCCTCACAGGTCTCCTTAATGAGAATCGGCTTAACATCCTTTACTTTCTTGGCTTTACAGTTGCATCTCTTCTTCTGTGCCTAAGTGAGTGGCACAGACTTTGAAGTAGATCTGATCTCGAACACAGAGTTTACTGGGACAAACATTTTAGTTGACACTTCGTCATACTGAACCCTCTTTTCTTTCTACTACAGCGGGGCAGCTGTGGCTTTGACAGTGTATCTGGTGGTGGTTGTTGTAACAGTCCTCACAGTCCTAGTAGCAGCGGGTACAATTGTCTTAATGGCAGTCTCTACGACTGTGGGTTTCTTGAAGTTCAAGTCAAAAACAACATATGGCTCCTGAACGTTCTGGTGAGTCATCTTGACTATCACATATGGTGCTTTCCCTAGAAGCACATCGAACTCAGACCCAAACTGAATCATTGAAGCTTTATAATGAGTGGCGTGGTTAGTTGGTTTGTTGAAAAAAAAGGTAAGAGTGGGAGTTGACATTTCTCCTGGCAGTTGAAAAGTTCCGAGTGTCAGCAACATATTGTGCTCTGTTTTGAATGTACTTAGGTGAAAGTATTGAAACTAATTATCTATATAACTGGACGTTTCTTTTGAAACTCATCCAATTGAATTTGTTCTCATTGTTATTTCAGTTTTGTTATTTTGGGTGTTTGTTGTGTTTTTCGTGTATGTCATTTTATTTTTGTTTTCATTTTGTGCGTTGTCGTGTTTTGTTGTCATTATGAAGGTTATGTTTTATAGAGGTGAACAGGATTTTGGAAGATACGTGAAGCAAGCTTGAAATTTAGGGCCCATTCCAAAGGAACGGGAAGGCTAAACTCGAGAAAGATTCACTTCGAACCTTACCCACACGTCACTCCACACCAGTTGGGGATCTGACCCACCTTAGAGATTGGGAGATTCCAGAAACTCTTTGTTTAGGGGTGACTAAATAGAAAGTTCTTCGAATCGACAGAGAGTTGACTTTACTCACTCAAGAAAGAAATGAGCAAAGTATGTCAATGAAAGAATGGTAGGCTGACCCACGAGGGATATGGACACACCACCGATGTATGAAGATAAAACCTCCTAATCAAAATGGTGAGAAGAGCTAATCCCCAACGGAGTCTCTAAAAACTGTCGGCCGCTTTAAATGTTTTTGGAAAATAAATTTTGGGATTTAATATATATATACTTTTAATTTGGTAAAAGTTGTATTCTAATTTTGAAAAATATGAGACTGACATGTTCTCATACATTTGATAGTTTAAGTGATCATGTATGACACTACACACAATACACCATTCTGAGGGATTGGCATAATACTTGACGGTGGTCACAATCATACAAACTAAAAAAAATTATGATATCAATTTGGTCTGTGAATCTTGTAAACGACCAACATGTTCCCCTACCTAATATAAAAAAATTATGCAAGGTTTATTTTACCTGAGTTCTTAAAGTTCTATATAAGGGCAAACCCCTATAGTTAATTACATCCTAAATGACTGAAGTTACTTAAGAAAACTCTCGATAAAAATTATGGGTTTCGTCTTCAAGATGTTCAAAGTTTAGGTTTTCAAGATATTTGATAAAGGATAACAAGTGGGAAAGGGTCAAGTAAGAACAGTTATTTTAGGAATCAAAGGAGTGAAAACTAGGGGATGTCACAGGACAGGGGCGAACCTCAGTGACTTCCCAAGTTATCCTACTGTTGGGCTTTATATTTTTGAAGTGAAATCATTTATGATCAATCATGTCAATTATTAGTTACAGGGCTTACATTTTTATAACATTCGATTATGCAAATAGCTTCGAAGATAGAAGGATTTACATCATATCAGATGATAACCTCGGAATCTTAAAAGAGTTAGAGCTTATATTGCATGATGTACAAAAGCCTAAAGATAGAGTGAGGTTTTATGTCGCACTAGGCAGACTACCTGAAAATCGTATGGCTTGTTGTTTAATTCCAAGAAATGGTTTAGCCAATGTGGACTTGTTTTGCTGCTGTAGATCATCACCCTCCATCTGGTACGGCTTGCTCCAATGCTCCTCGTCAAGATAACAGCTTCAAGGACTATGTGTGTTATGAATTATGATCATTTATGTTTTCTGTTTTAGTTTTTTTTTGTGTTATGAATTATGATCATTTATGTTTTATGTTTTAGTTTATTTTTTATTTTTATTCAAATATTTGGGGGGAATTTTAATTTAAGTTAATCAGCGTCGGTTTCGTCGTCCCGATATCACTATTTTTTTCTTGAATTTACTTAGTCTAAACAAGCGGTTAAACTTTTTTAGACTGGAGGATTCTCGTTAGCAAACATAGATTAACTCATTTAAGAGATTCTCGTAAACTCAAAAGGAGTAAGTTTAGTGTGTTCGAAAGGTTTTAAAGGTGTATTACTATTTTTGAAACTGTATTTTTATTGTTTTGTTTTGCAAGTAAAATGAAGTATGCTGAGTAAAAAAATGATGTAACGTCGAGTAGTACAAGTACATTACATAAATTATGGGGTGCATACCTGGCGCTCCTACCGCAACTGCAAGAGTTAGTAGCATAATTTTTATTTGATAAAGTGTAGGAGTTTTAAACAAATTGTGAAGAGAATCTGACACAAAAGAAACCCAAAACAAGTAGACAGAAAAACATGAGTAAGTACAGCAAAACTCGATGTCATATGTGGAAGATCGGGACTAAGTGTAAGACATTAGTGAAGGTGTGGGTTCAGAACTGGGTTGTGTGCTTTTTTTTATCCAACACCGGTAAAAGAAGCCAACCTGGCAATCCAAGGAAGGGTAACTCCTAACCTCGATCCAAGTGATTAGTTCGTGGAATTTTATAAGATTTCATTTAAAATTCTTTTTAGCTTTTTTTCATGCAAATATGTTTACCTAACATTCAAAAGTAATCACGTCGCGAAAATGATTTCCGTTAGGTTCACAGTGTTATATATGCTTTGTGAAACACTATAGTCCATGAGCTAATCGTTCTAATGAGGCTGGGAGTACCAGCAACCTAAGAGAGCTAGGGGTAACTCCTACCAGGGGTTGGTGAATAGTATCGTCGATTCTATCCACTTTCTTAATTGAGGATCCGAGCAACTACTCCAAATCCCACTTTGTAAGCCTCATTTAGCACACATAAGCAATGTTGTCACCGCCCTCGCCACCAGATCTATGGCTTATATTAACTCGATGATGTATATGTGGTAAAACCAAATATCCACAGTTTCTCATAAGGATTTGAATATCCTATTCAAGACTCAGACCCTTGAGCATTGGGTTTAAATGTAGGATAAGTAGAGTAGGGCATTTTATTAGAATTGGTGTGATAACGGGTCCCAAATCATATCTTGGTGGATCCCTATATGATTTTGCAAATGACATTCTTCAAGGAATTATAATTGGTCCATATCTCCCTCAAAATGTTCAAAATATTAAAAAGGGGTTCGGGGCGTAACCCTAAACCACTTTAGAAGTTTCTAAATCATTTTGAGTTCAACTAAACTTATTATCTTGTTGAGTTAATCTTCTCTGGTTAAGTTAAGTTTTAGTTGTGGTGTGTTCACTTGTACTCAATGAACTTTGAGGTGTAACTTAACCCATGAGTAAAGGTAACAAATCAATCATTATTATGTTTATGAATTATAAGAGGAAGAACCCTTAGGGCAAACCTGGTTATTTAGGACCCTTTTGTTTTCTTTTCAATTGATTTTGAGCTCGTAGTGTTTCAACGATGGCCATGATTACTAATGTTTCTTTTCTAAGCCTCATTAAATAATTTTAAATAAACCCTAGTTCACTATTGATCTCTTAAAGGTTGAAGGGTAAAATTATAATTTTAAAAAAGTTTTATGATATTATGTTTAATCTTATTAAGAGATTGAATTACACTTGACCATTGATTGGGGGTTTAATTAATTGGGGGTTTAATTTAGTGAATTATTATCTTGCTAACTCATCCCCCTCACATCAAGATCATCAAAGACTTGATTGTCTCTCAATCCATAATAATTTGATTAATTACAATTTTACCTTTTATAGAAAGTGAAGAAAATTGGTTCCTACTAACCCTGAACCTTTTATAGAAAGTGAAGAAAATTGGTTCCTACTTTTTAACCCTGTAAGAAAATTGGTTCCTACTAACCCTGAATTTCAATCATTTCAAAGAGTTAATTGTCATAATTATCACCCATTTACCCTCTGATTCAACCTAAATTTTAATTTCTAGTTCAAAATTCCATAATTACCATTTTACCCCTAGGTTTTTACTTCACAATTTCTTCAATTTAACTCAAATGACTTTAAAACTATGTTATTATCCTACTAATGAGTTAATTTATACATCAGAGGAGAGTTTATATTTTTATGATTTTCATTTAATTTTTCATAATTGTTTTAATTCAAATTTGAGAATTTTCAATATTAATTAATTTTACTAACAAAAACATCTTTTCTGACCTTAGGATAATTTTAGTAGGTTCACTTAGGTGAGAGGACCACTAGAAAAAATTTTGAGAAATTTTGAATTATTTTTTAATTTTTATGATTTAAATTTAGTTTAGTGATTAAATAATTAGAAAACATACTTTTATTTCAAAAATTAACTTTTATATCTTTCATAAATCTTTCTAACCTCAGAGAACTAGAGAAATTTATTTTGAACTTTTCTAATTTTTATTTTATTTTTCATAATTATTTTATTCAAAAATAAGAGAAAATTCATTTAAATATTGAAAATACCTTTTTACATCTTTAAAAATTTATGAAAAATTTTTTAAGTTGTTATCTGTAATAGGGAAGTACTTTGTGATTACTTGAGGTATATTTAGATTTTTGTGATTTTTATTTATTTTTAATTATTCTTAAATTGAAAAATTGCTTAAAAATGAGCTTTTTATTTTAACTTCAACTTTTTTTTTCTTAGGTTTCTCTGGGATTAATGAATCACCTAAACAAATTTTTATAAATTTTTAACTTTTATTTTGATTTATATAATTATTTTAAACAAAAATTCCTATTTACTTAAAAAAAAAATTTACATTAAAATAACTTTTCTGACTTTTAAATTTTTAGAGGGACTTTACAAAGTCATTTTCTTCATCTTGGGATAATCTTATCATTTTTTGAATTATTTTGTATTTTTTTAATTTATATATATTTTTCTATTGGGTTTAAATGAAATATATATCTTAAACCTTTGAAATTTAATTTTTATTTTTTTTATAGTCCTCTAACCACACTGAACCTACCAAACCTAATTTTGTATTTTTCTGACTTTTATTTATTTTATATAATTATTTAATTAAAATAATATGAAAAATCCTAAGAAAATAGGGCTTTTGATCATAGTGATGCCCTCTGACCTTAGAGAAGTCAGCGGAGGTCCCTAGTGTTATTAAGAACAAACCCTTTTTAATTAAATATTTTCAATTAATTTGGATAATTATTTAATTAATTAAAAATAATTTTCCCTATGGAGTTTTTAATTAATTAAAAATAAAATATTTATTAACTATTTTTTTTATTTTTGGTTCAATAAATTTTCCTCGATCCCCTAAGCACAGAAGTATTTTTATTTTATTTTTTATGATTTCTCTACACTAAGATATGATTTTTTTAAGTTTCTGAATTAATTTAAATAGAAAATACATTTTTTCCTACTTATCCATGTCGGTGTCACGCCATTCCTAGGCAGCTCGAAACTCCTACGCGGCGTGCTTTGATTCGCTTCACTTTTCATGTCTGCTGCCAGGTAGCCCGTGGTTCGCGTTTCATTCTCTTGACCGACGCAATCTCGATCGTTCATTCAATACACTTGAAAATGGATAACATCCATTCATCATCCTCGATCGTCCTGAATCAAGAATATTTCACGTTCTAATCTTAAGATCTCGTTTAATACTTAACCAAATTAAGTGTGATTTGTTCTTACACCTTCATGCAGGTGAGACTAACACATATATACAGCTAGATACACATGAAATGTAAATTTTCTTCATAAATTTTCAAACTGAGGATAAAATTAGGGATTTTGATCCACACATTTGCCCAAGAGGTGATGTCATATTTGGATTTGTTCTTGAACTTCATCTTGGTATTGCAAACCTTCTCCAATCGTTGATTTGAGTTGTCATTGGGTCTAAGTATTATTTTGATCAAGAGGTGAATCGGGCCTAGTCGAGGACTAGGTTAGGATTCTCCGAATAATGGGGCTGCAAAGTGATTTGGGAGCTTGGGGAAGCTTTTAGATGGTTCAATTTGGAGTATGGTTGAGTTTGGTGTGATGTCCATGAAATATCTCGATTTTCAATTGAGAAATTCAGGCTGGACAATGAGGATGAAAGGCTAAAAAAGATTGGAATCAGCTTAGGAATGTTGGAACTAAAGTTTGGAATAATTTTGGTAGAATTTTCCCAAGGTTTGTGCACTTCTTTCCTTTGGTCGTTGGGGGTGGCTTATTTATAGAGGAGGAAGGAGGCTCCAATTAGGTTGGCCAGTGGGTGTAAAAGCTTGCTTAAGTGGAGGGAAGAAGAGGGCTAGTGGCCAATTGGATTGAGCCAACTCAGGGGGTTCCAATTTTGGGTTTTGGCTACATGATCCTTTTCGACCATGGTGTTTTCCGGTGGCTAGGGTGGTTGGCCAGCCAGACAAAGTCACCTCCACATTGTGGGAGGTCAAAATTTGGGAGATGTGAAGTCCATTTGGTCCAAATTGGTCCAAGCATGGGTAATTGCAATTTTTCCAAAGTGGGCAATGAGTTTGGGTTAGGTTGGGTTAACCATGGGTTCAACCCCATGAAAATGGCTTGGGGTCAAGTCTAAGGTGGATGGAGTTGTTGGATCAACTTCTAGGGGCTTGGGTGATTGATTTGGCATGGGGAATGTGAATTAGGATTTTGGTTAATTCACCTTGGTGGGAGGTGAAAGGAGGCCCTCCTTTTGCCACATTTGGTGTATATGACCCATATGATGCTCATGGATGGTTCCATGAGTGGTTTCTTGACATCCATGAGGTCATAGTTAATTTTCATGAAAGATGAAATTGGTGACAGAGGGTCATGGGACCAAAAGTAGATGGGTTCATACATGGATGCATAATGAATGGCCATGATGTCTAAATTTGATTTCCTTTCTTTTTAAATTATTGAAGTGGAAATTTGTCATGATGGGCTTAATTGAAATTGAAATTGGGCTTCATTCATGGGCTTTTAAATTTTGTTGTGAAGGGATTAATTTGGACTTTAAGGATTGGTTAAGGAAATTTGGTTTTGGGCTTGGCTAATGGGCTTGGAATTGTCATGCAAAATTGATTTTAGGTTTGGTATGTTTAAAATGGTGTGTAGGCCAAATTTTGGTGGATTTTTGGACTTGGTGGATTTTTGGTTGGATTTGGACATTTGGCTCAAAATTGGGAGTTTTGGGTTTGTAATTGAAATTTATGGTTTAATTTGGTGTTTGATGAAATTGAATTTGAATTTGGTGATGGAATTTGGAGGGCTTGAATTTGAGTTTAAATTGGGTATTTTGGGAAATTTAGGAAAATTAGGTTACTTTGGAGAAATTCGATAACGTGATCATGCATGTCATGACTAGCCATCTTGGGACCATAAGACACCAATGAGAACTCATTTTTGAGTCTCCTCGTGTTGGTCTTAGCCATCCTAAATGACATTTGGGGGCTTATGACCGCACATGTGAGTTCCCCAAAGAATTAAGGATGTAGGTCAAGTGTGTGATTTTAGGCTTTTGGAGTATGTGGGGGAAATTAATGGGTTTGAGTGTGTGTGAGACCAAAAACTTGAGTCGTCCAGGGTTGTTTTGAGGCCTGATTGAACCTGTAAGAACTCACTCTTAAGTTTGGTCATAGCCATCCCAAAATGACATTTGGGGGCTTGTGATCACTCAGGTGGGAGCTCACAAGAGGAGTCAAGAATTGTATAGAATTTCTATGTGGGGTGTGGATTCCCTCACTGGTCCTCTAAGATAGTCCACAGAAAAGTCCTAAGGCTAGATCCTAGGTTTTTAAAGAGAAGAATTTAACCTCATTAAAATGAGGTCAATAGTGGATTTTGACCGCAAACAGAACCGCCAATTATTTCAATTTGGTTTCGTTTTTCCAGCTTAAAGTTACATCTCTTAAATCATGAAATCCTTTTCTCATTAGGAGTTGTATTTAGGAGGCCTATGAAAATGGATTTAACAAATTTTAGTCTTACTAAGCAATCTGCACTTAAAGTCTTAGTCGAACGTGACATTACACATGTCGTTCCAAAGAAAGTTGGATTGGATTGGCTTACAATGGATATTGGCAGCAAGTAGTGGTAGAGCAAATTCTTCATTACTGCAATAGTTGTAGAATGTTTGGCCACCTTATTGATAATTTCTATACTTTACATCTAGAATTCAAAAACCTCCTCCCAACATGTACAAAGAAGATAAGGTGAATGAACATAACAGAATTGTGGCTAATGAAGTTAATTATACACTTCCTGTTAATGAAATTATATTGGTGATGAGATCAATGTGGAGAATGGCGATAATGAGACTCCTTATATTCATGTGGGCTTGGATTAATGGGCTTTTGAATTTGAATAAGGCTTGATTAAATTCATATGGATGGGCCTTCTTAAAATTGATTTTGGGTCATGAAATTAGGCTTAGAATTAAGCTTGGTAGAATTTGGAAATTTGCATTAAGAATTGGTCTGATGAACTTGAATTGACATTTGGGCCCAATTTGGTGGGATTTTGGACTTGGTGAAATTTTGGTGGAGATTGGGGGCACTTTGGGAATTTCGGTGAAAATTTGGACATTTTGATATTTTTTGAAAGCATAGGCCGATTTGAACAATTTTTGGTTGTTTAGGGTACTTTGGGCCAATTGGATAATTTAGACGAGTTTAGAAATGATTTTGGGTGAAAAGGGGATATTTTGGGCATTAGGGACATTTTGGGAACTTTGGGGAATTTGGTGTAATTTGGTAATTTTGGAATGGATCAAAATGATTTTTGGTGAAAAGATTAGGAATTTGGAAAATTTCTGGGTATTTTTGGATATTGAGGGTATTTTTAGGAGTTTTAGGGCAATTTGGTGATTTGGGGAGAATTGGATAAGGTGATCATGCATGTCATGAAAAAACCATCTTATAACCATAAGACAACAAATGAGAACTCATTTGTGAGTCTCCACATGTTGGTCCTAGCCCTCTTGACCAAAGGTTAAGGGCTTGGCACCATCCATGTGAGTCTCTCAAAGAGTTAAGGAGATGGATTTAGTGTATATGATTTTAAAGTTTTGAGGTGTGTTGGGAATTTGATGGGCTTGAGTGTGGGTGTGTGTGAAACCAATACCAAGCCACCCAGGGTTGTCCTAAGGTCATTCTAATCATATATGAACTCACTCTTGAGTCTCCATATGTTGGTCTTAACATCCCAAATAACATTTGAGGGCTTGTGACCACCCATGTGGGACTTCACAAAAGGAATCATAAAGTCTTTTGAATTTCTAGGTAGGGTGTGGATTCCTTCACTAGTCTTCTAAGACAGTCCATAGGAATACCCTATGACTAGATTTTAAGCTTCTAAGGAAAAGATGACCATATCAAAAATGAGGTCAACACTGAGGAGAGTAGGCATAGGCTTAGGGTCACTTTGGGAAGCTTTGGAAGAAAATTGGGGGAAGTTTGCTCAACAATTTTTCATCTCCTTCTTCAGGCCATGGGGGTTCTTGATTTATAAAAGAGTCCACGACTGCCATCAGGGCAAGTTATGGTGGCGAAGGGGCAGCTTAGGTAGAGGGAAGAAATGTTTTGATGGCCAATGGGGAAGAGCCATATCAGGCAGGTTAAATTTAGGGTTTTCCCTAATTGAGGCCTCTCGGGTATGGTGTTTTCCAACAGTTGGGATAGATGGTCGGCAAAGTAAAAGTCACCTCCGAGTTCAGGGAGGTTAGGGAGGTTAAGCGGTCGGCTCAATTTGGTTCCAAGGAGGCTTCAAGGCTTTGGTCCAAAGAGGAAGTGAAGTATTGGCAAATTGGATAGGTTTAGGTGCAACACCTTGGTCCAAAGGTTAGGCTTGATTCCATGGTGGTTAGGGTGAGTCTCATGACCCCAAGGTACATGACGCCAAGGCAGTTTTAGGTGGGTTTGAATGGCTGGTTTGGGTTTGAAACCAAGGTTTAGATGTAGCATGGCAAAGGAAAGTTCAAGTGAAGGAGGAAGAAGGAAGGGTCACCTCCACTTGCCATATTTGGTAAGTTTGACCACATGATGCCCATGGATGGCTTGAGGCATGCCATGCCATGTACGAGGCCATGGAGATGTTTCATACAAAAGGAATTTTGGATTTTCATGCATTTAAAAAAAAAGGTCAACATGCCCTTTTTGGACAAAGACTCATGTGTATGCGTGGTATGATTTTCATGATGCCCATGATGAATATTTTAAATTGAAATGGGATGATAAAGATGAGTTTTGTCATGTGGGCTCAATTTGGGCCTTTTTTAAATTAATGTCACGAGCCTTTAAAAATGTTCATTTAAATGGGCTTTTAAAAATATGCATGAAGAATTTAATTTAGAAATCGATCATAGGATAATCAAATTAGGTTTGGGTTTGAATTTGAAGTTCGGTAGGTTGGGAGTAAATTGGGTGAAAATTAGGGTTAATTTGCTCAATTGGGTGCAAATTAGGGATTTTGGGCTTTATGGACAATTTTGGTAATTTTAGAAATTTTAGGTAAAATTGGGTCAATTTGGATGACTTAGAGTGGTTCAACATACTTTTTTGTGGAAATTTGGGAATTTAGGCAATTTTGAGGATTTTAGGATTTCAGGGGAATTTTAGTAATTTTGTGGAGCTTTTGGGGTTGGAGGCTAAGGTGGGATATTTAGGTGGAATTGGATATCATTTGACATACCTTATATGCCATGAGACCAATGGAAAAGCCCATTTTGGATCCTCCATGTGTTGGTCCTAGATATCCTAGCCGAGGGTTAAGGGCTTGGGGACCACCCACATGAGTTTCTAAAAGAGTTGGGGAATGGGTTATGGGTTAAGTGTAGGTGATTTTAGGGTTTGTGATGTGAGTTTGTGATAGGTTCAAGTGTGTGTGTGTGAAAGCCTGACCAAGAACAAGCAACCCAGAGCTAACCCTAAGGCCTGATAATCTTATGGGGACTTCCCTTGAGCTCCCCATGTTGGTTTCAACCTTATAAATGCTAAAGTTCAAAACCATGCATGTGGAACTCCAAGAAGAGTAAAGAAGTGTTTAGAGTTTCTAGTGGGTAGGGTTCCACCACTAGTCCCCTATGATAGTCAATAGGAGAGTCTTATGGCTAGATCCTAGGTTTATAAGGAAGAAAAACTAGACCTTAACAAAAGTGAGGTCAACAAGTGGCAAAGTTTAATTTTCTATAATCAATACAGATGCACTACCTAGTGACTTGTCTTATTGGTATTAATTTGTTCTGCTCGTTTACAACTACAATCACTCCCCCTTTCTTAGGAACACAATGAATAGAACTAACCCAAGCACTATCAGAAATATGATAAATAATTTCAGCATCACACCACTTTAAAATTTCTTTCTTCACAACATCTTTCATATAGGATTCAACTTGCTTTGAGGATTAGCCTTAGGTTGATGATCATCTTCCATTAAAATTCTATGCATACATATTGAAGGGCTAATTCCTTTTATATCAACTAATGTCCATCTAAAGGCTTTCTTATGATTTTTCAATGTGTCCATTAGTCTTTCTTATTAATCTTTAGTTAAATCTGAGAATATTATTATAGGTAATGTAGATGAATTCACTAGATAAGTGTACTTCAAATGATTAGAGAGCCCTTTCATCTCAAGTTCAAGAGGTTTTTATATTGAATGAATCAAAGGTTTATTATTTTCAGAAATGTCCAAAATCTCAAAACTTTCATGAACATAATTTGAATCCTTAGTATTTATCTCATATGTTTTATCTTGTAAATCAATTTCATTTTCATCCTCCATTTCTTGTTGATGTATTATGACTTCATAACTCTCTCTAAAATGACTATTAATTAAATAATCAATAGTATCCATTATGTAACATTTATTATCTTTTCTAATAATTGGATACCCTGTCGATTTTAACGCATTAAAAGTAACTTTCTAATCATTAAGTCTTATAGTCAACTCTCATTTTTACATATCTATAATTGCTCGTCTAGTAGCTACGAAAGGTCTCACCAAAATGATAGGTATTTTCTTATCTTCCTCCATTTCCAAAATAATGAAATCCACAGGAAAGATAAATTTATCCACTTTTACAAGTACATCTTCTATAACCCCCTTAGGATAAGTGATAGATCGATCAACTAACTGAATGGTTACAGTTGTGAGAGAAATATCTCTTAAGCCTAATCTTGTAAATATAGACAATGACATGAGGTTAATGATGACACCTAAATCACATAAAGCTTTTCTACGTAATCTATCTCCAATTGCACAAGGTATAGTAAAGCTATAAGGATCCTTGAGTTTTTTAAGGAGCTTTTTCTGAATTATTGTACTGCTTTTTTTACTTAGTGCAACAATCTCATAATCTTCAAATGCCCTCTTTTTGTTTAAATTTTCTTTCAAAAACTTAACATAACTTGGCATTTGTTTTATGGCTTCAACAAAAGGAATGTTAGTTGTAAGCTTTTTAAATATCTCGAAAAACTTTGAAAATTGCTTATCCAACTCTGTTGTTTAAGTCATTGAGGAAATGGTAGTGGTGGTCTTTCTATATTGATCTTAGTTGGAGAGACAAGTTTTTCTACCTCCTTAGGAACAATTTCTTCATGTGTTTCAGTTTTTTTGTTCTCCTCCTCAACTTCAATCTCTTTTTGAATTCCAACATTTAATTCCCTTAAACACCTGAGTTGGACAGCTTTAGTTTGCTCTTGCTCCTTTTTCTTTTCTTTAGGATTTATTTCAACGTTACTAGAAAATGTTACCTGAGGCCTATTGATACACCTAAAATACATAGTATTTTTAAACACATTTTTATACCTATTTTTTAGATATTATACTTTCATGGAATGTATTTTTGTATTTTTCTTACAGATAGAAGTAAAAATGAAAAAAATACTTAAAGGAGTGAAAAATGATCAAATTTGGAGCAAAAAGGTAAAAAATTGTGCAAAAGAGTTTTAGCGTCTAAGCATTTTGGCGTCTAAGCCTCAGATCCAGCGCTTAAGCGTCGATTAAACAAACAAGGTCGTGTCTACGCGTCGAGACCTTGCGCTTAAGTGTCAGTGACAGTTACTAGATGAGTAAAATCGGTTTTCACGAATTTTGAAGAGGGCACTCATTGGCTTAATAGATGGTTGTAACCACCATGGACAAAAATTATCATGAAAGGATGCGTCTCTTTGGCAAATACATCGAATCAAGAAACATTTTGAAGAGATCCCAAGGCACCTCTTGGAAAACTATAAAAGAAAGAAGAGAGGACTTAAAAAAGGGACTTGAAAATATTGGCAAGTTTTGAAAGTTCTTCTCTGGGGAGTTAATTCGGAGAGATTTTCAGGAATCACTTTTTATTTACTTTATCATTTTTGTTATTTTATTTTGAGTGGTTGTAAAAGAGAAGAGATTCAAAGGAACTTCAAAAATTTGATGGATGACTTAAGATAAGTTTTTATCTTTTTGTTTTAGACTACTTTTGGTTTTAATCAAGGCTTGTTATTGGTTTGACAATGATTTATTCTTTTAAACTAAAGTGTGGTTTTTTTTCATACTTTATTCTTTTAAACTAAAGTGTGGTTTTTTTTTTCATACATTCTGAGTAATTTTCTTTATATTTCTTCTTAAAACAAGAAGTAATTAAGTTTTGGATGGAATTTGTGGAGAGCATTGATCTTTAATACTGGGAGAAGTTATGATGATTTAAATTCATGCACTTCATTTACTTATTAATTTGTTCAATCCAGATGATAAAATTTGTTGTGAGAACATGTAAGAACCGGACTAGTATTGTCTCAATCAACAATTGGAAAGAATCACATGAGATTGTATGAATGAGAATATAGTTCATATGATTGAGTGCAAATAAATAGGGAAATATTTATTGATGGGTGTAGAGTTAGAGGACTTTAAAGTGACAGGTTAAAACCCCCAACTTAGTTTATTGTTTTAGGTTCTGATATGAGAATGTTAGCCCC
>NW_018219604.1:247253-260394 GCF_001263595.1 Phalaenopsis equestris | reverse complement strand
GGAAGTCTGGGGTGAGAGCTAGTATCTCCCCCGCCTAGCCGGTCTTCAGAACTATTCAACTTTAAATTAGTCAATGTTCTTTATAGCATCTCTAATAAGGGTAAAGAATATTATTGCTCTTATTTGACACCACACAGTTTGCATACTTCCACAACAGAATTCTTATACTTATTACTAATTCATGATAAGCAAAAAGATATTTTCAAATTAAGTACTTTTCTTCTACAAAAAAATTAATTATCTTTTTACTGTTTCCTTAAAATATCAACAACAACAACAACAAAGCCTTAATCCCAATACGTGGGGTCGGCTACATGAATCTTTTTTCTCCATTGCGTCCTATTTAGTGTCAACAAACAACAACAAAGCCTTAATCCCACTACGTGGGCTCGGCTACATGAATCCTATTTCGTTAAAATATTAAAACTACAAAAAATATTTAAATTTTAAATTCCTACAAAAATCATTTTTAGTTTAAGTAATTATCTTTTTAAAAAAAAAAAAAACTTTCTAAAAAGTGCATATTGCATAATCTTACTTGTGGGTTTGATATTCAGGTCTTAATTAAAAAGACTTATATTACTTGATAATGATACGCATACTTGCGTAGTATCCCAATATAAATATATATAAATTAAAAAGTTAAATTCTTATTTTTCTTCAGGATCAAGTTTTTTGTTTTGTTGCAAAATAAGGAAATATAAGTGAAAAATACCATCAGAACTATCGTTATACTGTGCATAAGAATTAGGCATCGTGGGATCACCTAATGCTAAGTGCATTAGCGATTTTCCCAGCTGATTCGTAATATTTTTTTATGGAAGAACTTTGACTTTGTAACTGATTCTCCATCTGTAATATCACTTCTATAGACAACTTCTTTTCAATAACTTATTGATTACTTGTAAATCCTGGAGAATAAGAAGGTCTATAACTATTATTACCATGGTTGTTCCAATTTTCCAATGAGTTCTCTTGATTGTTCCCCCATTGTTGATTTCCACCACCATAATTATTATTCCAGTTAAATTTAGGGTGATTTTTCCAACATGGGTTGTAACAGTTAGAATATGGATTATTGGATCCATTGTTAATTGCATTTAAAGTCTCTAATGATGGTTGAGAATCAATCATTTGGCCTAATGAATTTTCTTCTATCACATGAGGTGTTTGAGAAAAGTTCATTCCAAATTGATCCAACTTTCTTGATATTACAGCAACTTGAGATGTTGAAATAGAAATTGTATCATTATCATGAACACTGACTACTTTCTTAGGATTCACCCTTTCAGAGGGCCATTAAAAATTGTTTGTAGTCATCTCTTCAATTAATTCATAAGCTTCATCAAATGGTTTTGACATTAATGATCTTCCAACAGCAGCATTGTTGACATCACTTTTGGTTGAGGTTTAGTTTTTCCTCTTTAGTAACCTAGGGTCTAGCCATAAAACTTTCCTGTTGATTATTCCTAGAGGACTAGAAAGAAACCCTCACCATTAGAAACTCTAAATCATTCTTTTCTCAACTTGAAGTTTCACATCTTGATCATAACCTCTAGCACTTAGTAGGTGGGGTCAATATGGGGAGCTCAAGGTGAGTCCACATAGAACTTCTTGGCCTTAAGGTTGACCCTAGGTGTTGGTCTGGACTGGTTCATTCATTTGCACTCACTTTCACTCACTTTCACTTATAACCCTAAAACCAAACTTTGTTGACTTTAATCAATTGATCCTTTAGGGGACTCATGTAGATGGTCCCCTAGACCCACTAGCCCTAGGTTGGGGTATAACCCAGACCAGTACATAAAGGACCCAAATGGAGATTCCATTGGTCCGTGACTTAATTCTATTGTTCCATGGCTCAAGTAGGGTTGTTGGCACCCCAATTTTACCAAAATGTCCAACTTGACATTTTGTCTCCCAAATCTACTCAAATCAACTGAACACCTACTCAAATCACCTGAACACCCCCAAACCCCAAATTTGACCAAATTTCTCAATTTCATCTCAAAATACCAAAATTTATTTGAAAATTATTTCAAACTATTTCAAACTACCCAAATTGCTCACATTTCAAAATACCTAAATTGCCCAAAACCACCCAAAATTGCCAAAATTACCAAAATACCCCAAATTTACCAAAATTACAAAAATGCCCTTGGTGGGCCAAACTTTCCCAAAATCTCTAAAACAATTACAAATGTCTTCAAAACCAATTTGGACCCTCCCATTGAGCCCAATTTGACCTATTTTGACCAAAAGCCCCAAAGTGCCCTTAAAGGCCCAATTTCCTCAAATTCACCGCAATCGTCCATCAATTTGACCATAATCTCCCTCAATTTCAATTCCAAACTCAAATCCATCATGTCTATGATCATTTTAAACCAAATACAAGCCCAATTGATCCACATTTGAGTTCAAATTCAACCCAAATCAAAAATCCCCAATTTAACCCAAAATCAAAATCCCACTCAATTGAACCCCCAAATCTATCCAATTGCCCCAATTATGCATCATAAACTCTTTGAAACACTTCCACACATCAAATTGAACCCTCAATTGACCTTGATCAAGCTTTAATTCCACTAAATTTTAGCCCAAATTCAAAACTGCAAATTTGCCCCAAATTAGCCATGTGCCCAAATGTCACCTAATTTAATACCCAAACCCCAAAATTGACACCCGATTGATGTTGAGACCTCTTCATGATATTCCCCTAGACCATTTTCAACCATCAATTTGAACTTAACCCAACTCTAGCCCAACTTAAGCCCAAATCTAACCCAACATACCCAAATTCATCAAATGTCTAAATCCCTCAAATTGACCCACTTGACCCACCAAATAAACGACCCACCAAATAAACTCAAAATCACTCCAAATATTTTCCAAACTCTTCATGACAATCATCTACACCAAATTGATCAACAATCGAGCTCAATGTCATATCTAGTCTAGCCCAAACTCAACTTCAAGCCAATTTGACCCAAATTGAGCTCATGCGCCAAGATTAACTTATCCATGCCGAAATGACCAAGTTAATGACACCTGAAACCACTAGATGAACCCTAGTGACCAGGCTAGACCAACTTAGCCCACCCTAGGTGAGCCATAGACCAAAGGCCCCCTAAATCAAGGGATTTGTCCTAAATTGCTTAAGCCAAAGAGGTCTTTGCCAAAACCCATCACCAGCCCAAATTAATTGTTGTGACAGATTCCCCTGAGGTTTCTGAGCCACCTGAGCACCTCCCCTGCCATAGCCAGCCGCTCTAGCCGTCGGAGGTGTGAAAATCGAGAGCCCCCATACCTCAATTGAAATGCAAACTCGCCAACCTTAGCTGGTCATTTACAATTGGCTTTAGCACTTTGAAACCCTCCACATAAGCATCATTTAACACACACTAATTGGCCCTAGCAGCCACCCTAAGTCATTTTATTTAAACCCCCTCCCATGGCCAAAAGAGGGAGAGATCAAATTTCCTTGTGGAGACTCTGTCCAATTGCTCTCATACACCCTCCAAGAACTCCTAAGCCCATTACAACCATTTTCCCCCTCTGGTTTCCACTGTGAGAGCTCAATTTTGAGTTCAAAATTTGTTCTAAAACCAGGACAGATCTCCCCATACTTTTACGGTCCACCAAACTTCAATTAACTATGCACACACCATCCCTACAGTGAGAGAAGTTAATTCCACATAAAAGCCTCCTCTCAAAAAACCTCTAGCATAACTCTATACCAACACGTGAAATCGAGCTTGGTCAAAAACATAGCTAGACAATTCACTAGGGCTTGAGACTTCATCTGAAGGTTTGTTGGACCCAATCGAAGCTACCACAACCATCTGATTAAGGCCTCCCCTCTCAGACAAAGGTGTTAAGCTCTAACCCTAGTCCAAGCCTATTTTGATTCTCCATATGTATTTATTGTATTTCATACCGCATAAGCCATATAGATGTGTTCGTCTCGAGTGGATGAAGATTTAGAAACAAACCTCGTGCGATTTGGTTGAGTCTAGACGAAGATATTAAAGTTTTAGTGTGAACGGCTCATGGATTAGGTCATTTGGGGACGATGAACGGATGCAGTCCGATCACACTTTTATTCCATGGACGGTTGAGATCGCATTGGATGAGTGGATGGAGCGAAAAGACGGGCCGCGTGGCAGCTGAGGTGGATGGTGGTGTCAAATGGCGAAGCACCGTCAAATGGCGACGCACCGCGTGTGAGTTCGGAGCCGACGTAGAGTGAGGTGGTGTCGCTTGTTTAAGTAGGAAAATATGAATTTCTTTGATTTATTTTTAATGTCTCATCTTCAAAAATC
Organism: Phalaenopsis equestris; assembly: GCF_001263595.1. Classification (NCBI taxonomy): domain Eukaryota; kingdom Viridiplantae; phylum Streptophyta; class Magnoliopsida; order Asparagales; family Orchidaceae; genus Phalaenopsis; species Phalaenopsis equestris. Next base: position 256,072 of record NW_018219604.1, on the reverse strand, counting down.
CATATCTTTCTCTAGAAAAATCATAAAAATAAAAGAAAAATATTTCCTTGCTCAGTGAATAGAGGAGAATAATGTGAACTAAAAATAAAAATTATTTGTCAAGTATATGATTTTTTAATTAATTAAATACTTTGAGGTATTTTAATTCATTATGATTAAATACTAATCATCATGGCTTGAAATTTTTAGGTTGATTCCTCATGACAGAGGGTGCCTCATATTTTTCCAAAGTCAGAAAGCACATTTGTGCTTCTAACCCTGATTTTTAAGCCTAAATGGTTATTTTTACTTTATTTAATCATACAAATTAAAATATTTCTCAGAAAATTATGGGATCAATTTTGTTAGGTTTCCTACAGTCATAGCAGCTTAGAAAAAATATTATTATGATTTGAATCATTTTCTACATTTCTATTATTAATTAAATGCATATATATTGTTTTAATTTATGTAAATTAAATATTAATAAAAAATTGACAAAAAACAATTCCACATTGTGAATAAAAATCATATTTACTCACTGTAAAAATCTAAAAATTGTTTGGCTAAGTTTGAGCTTTAAAGTTAATTTCCTAAAGAAACGTATTTTTTTACAAAAATAATTATAATAAATTAAATACACTTGAGAAAATCATGAAAATTGGTTTTCTGAGTTCCTTGTGATTAGGAGTACTTAGGAAAAATAAAAGTTACTTTTTGAAAAAAAAACTTAATTTTTTACCTTTATTTTGAATTTAAAATAATTAAAAATAATTAAAAAATCCAAAAATAAAAAAATATTTTAAAATGTGACTAATGGTCTCTTGATCACTTGGGACTCATTAAAATGTTTTTCCTAATTTTTTCAAGTTAAAAATAAATTTTAAAACCATAAAAATACATTTTCATCATTTTCTCACTAAAATGATTACAAGAAATTAAATATAAATCATAAAAATATAAAATGTATTCCTCTGAGTTACTTGGATTAATAAGAGTATAATTAAAATTTAAAAGTGACTTTTTAAAGATTAAAACATATTTTTATTTTTAAATAATCATTAAAAATGACCTTTAAATAATTACAATAATTACAATATTATTCAAAAAATCATGAAATTTTGTCTAAATACTCTTCTGACCATAGGAAAACTTCCAATAATTTCCCCCATAAATTAAAACTTCATTCTGATTAATTAATAAAATTAACATTGAAAAAATCCTATTTTTGGGTTAAAATAATTATTTTAAATTAAATCAAATTTTGAAAAATCATACTTTCCTTCTTGATTTTTTAATTAATCGATGGATGGGATACTCAAAGATTTTTAAGGTCATTTGAATTTTACTTAAAAAACTATATGATGAAGAGCCCAAGGGCGAGATAGTAATTTTGGGTTTTGGTGCCTTAATCAAAATTTAAGATTAACCATTGGTGATGAGAAATTTTGATCCTTAATAAATATATTGGATGATTGAAATTGCAATGGGTTATAGGTAGAAACTCACCACATTTTCACAATATCAACAAAATCATAATTTCTCTAATCATCATGACTTGGAAGTCAATTAAGATCAAATGATTCTTAAGTGATGGGCTTACGTTGGGAAGATGATAATTCACTTATCTTAAGACCAAAATTGATGATGATATGATTTTTCAAAAAGAATAATGTTGGCACTAAAAAGTTGAGTTGCCCGTTGGAAGCTCTCGATCGCCGGAATCTGCAAAACCATTTTTTATTATAAGCCAACAAGTTCTCCTATTTAATACAAAGAATTAAATAGGATTTATATTAAGTTGGGTTCAGAAAAGCTTCCTATAAGGGGAAGCCCTTATTGTTAATTACATCTTAAATAACAGAAGTTACCTAAGAAAACTCTCGATAAAAATCATGAAATATTATCTTCAAAGAGGCCAAAAGGATAGCACTTCTCAACGAGATTGGACAAAGAGGTGTGAAAGGAAAATGACTCAAAATTTGGAACATATTATGAAATCCAAAAGGAAGAGAGACTAGGGGATTTCATAGATTCGGAGGAGAACCTCAGTGACTTCCTAAGCTACCCTATTGTTTGGCTTCAATTTTGAGGAGAAATTATTCAAGTGTTTCATCCTGCCAATTTTATTAATTAGGGCTTACATTCGTGTAAAACGATCACACGAATAGCCTGAAAGATGTGAGAATTTATTTCATAACAAACGACAAGCTCAGAACCCTAACACGAGAACCTCGGAACCCTAACACGAGTTAGGGCTTAGATTGTACAGTAGAGCTGTACAAAAGCCTAAAGAGAAATTGAGGATTTATGTCGCACTAGGCGAACAACCTCGAAATCCTATGACTTGGTGTTTAATTCTAAGGAATGGTTTAGCTGGTGTAGACATGTTTTGCTGTTGAACATGGTCGTGTTGCTCGCAATGCTAACTTCAAGCTCTCTGTCGTAGCATCTTCGAGTTCGACATTAATTTTAAGTAGACGTGCAATTGTTGAGTCAACGCTCTGTTGTCGGGTACCTCTTACAAAACCAACTACTATTCTCCTATTCTAAGATATAGTGTAAAAGAAACAGTAGCAGATATAGCAAAAGAAAGCAGTGACAACACAGTATGTATAGAAACAGTAGAGCAGGCAATATAGGAAAGAAGTTTAATGTACAGTAGGCAAAAAAGTAAAGTGTGTTGTAAAGTAAATTGTTGTAGATGTAAAACAAACCTGTATACCTATGGGGGCCGCTGCTCCTTAAGTGTAATTAATGTAGCAGGTATAAGTGTAGTAACAGAATTTAAGGAACGAGCTAGCATGCATTATATAAGTAAAAGTAAGCAATAAAAGAAACACCACCTGGAAAACTAGAGAAAAAGCGGTGAGTGACTCACGACAGATAACTCGAGAAAATCGACAAATGACTTACGACGAAAATCTTAAAGCAAAAACAACAAATGACAACTCAAAGAAAGTCACTGAGAACACGCGAAGACCCCAGAAAAAGAGCACGAGTGTTTTACCAAAAGTTTCAATAAAATCACACGAAAAAAAATCTAAAAAGAGAAAACTACAAGCACTCGGGTCGGGGCTAGACTCAGATACTATATATTTATACTCGAGGGACGTTGAAAGCTACTATCGGTCACCCAAGTGTATAGAGCCTGACACTTAACTAGAAGGGTGTCCTACTAAACCTAACTTAGGAGGGTGCTCATTAGCCCGGTACTGGCAATCGATAAGTGGACAACCAAGTTACAATACATTTAAAATTTATATTTTAGCATGCATATGAATTTCAGACATACAAAAGGAAGTTGTATCAATTTTATAGTAAAAACACTTTTATAAATATTATATCCTTTCTTATCAGGTCTGTTCTTATCAGTTTTGAAAATTATAGTTGTCCACGAGTCGATCACACCGTCGGGTGGACCACCAACAAACTAAAAAGGTACAGGCCTCCCGTCAGTCATGTGTCGGTGAATTATATTAACATCCTACAGTTCATTGGGTCCTTGGATTGGGTCCTAATGTCATAAAATGAAATATCATTCTGCTCTACCACCGGTGTGTTTTTTTCATCACCGCCCTAAGCCCCAAAACAAAACTGACCTACTTGCAACTAACAAAACTGACCTACTTGCGACCTTGCTTGATGGTTTCATATATAGCAAAAGATTATATATGCACACTTATGTATCAGACATAAGCACCTAAAACCTAAACCAAGAAGCAAGAAAAAACAAACCAAAAAGCAAGAAAGGAAAAGAAAGAAAGACTACCCACCTGCAAAATCTAATTAGAAAATAGGAGCTAAATGGTACGAGGGTTAGTCTAAAAACTTTCAATTTACGGGGCTTCTCGAATGAATAAAGAGGCGAAGTACACTCACCATGCTAGTCATGAAATACCTCTAAAAGATACCACCAAGAAACTTCCAAGCCATTCCCAAATATCAGAAAATTCTTCATCTCTTCTTTCTCTCATAATACAATCAATTTGACCCGTAAAACTGGCCTTAAAACATTTCCAAATATCTCCTGCATTACTCATAAAAAGGGGCATTCAAGCTCATTCAAATATTTAAGAATTAAAATACTTCATTTCGTGATCACCAAAACATTCAATTCCAACTCAAGCCCAAAGCTTCTAAACCCATATGAACCCGACACCATCCAAGAAACCCATATGAGTGCTCACGGCCAAGGACGACAAAGAGGAAACCACCAACCACCAAGAACCAAGGAACCACAACAGGGAGGCTCATGGCTAGGGGCAGTAACACAGGGAGAACCACCAACCAACACAAAAGGAACCACCACGAGGAAACTCACGACCAGGGACGGTAAGGAGGAAGTCAAGCCCAAGCCAAAACAAATGGTCCCAACATATATTATAAGAGGGGCAACAACCATAAGGGGCAACCAAGCCCCCAAAACAAACTTCAAAAATCCTTCAAACCCAAATTCCAGCTGAGGCAGCAAAGGGGAGCAAAACCGAACCAAACAAATGGCTAAAAAAAACCAAGCTACCACCAAGCCAACCAAGCCATCACAAGGCAAAACCGAGCCCAGCACAAGGCCAAACCGATCCATCAAAATAAGGCAGAACCAAGCCATCACAAGGCAAAACCGAGCCCAGCACAAGGCCAAACTGAGCCATCAAAACAAGGCAAAACCAAGTCATCGCAAGGCAAAACCGAGCCATCACAAGGCAAAACTGAGCCCAACACAAGGCTAAATCGAGCCATCACAAGGCAAAACCGAGCCCAACACAAGGCCAAACCGAGCCATCAAAACAAGGTAAAATCGAGCCGTCACAACAGGCCCCAAAATTAACATTCCATCTAGCATATGTTTCGTATAGGTAAATCCCAGCAATGAAGCTAAACCGAGACCACAAAAATACCCTCTTCCGAGCATAAAGAACATTAACTAATCTAAAGTTAGTTCCAGCTTTTGTGGTTATGTTGAGTAGATTCTAGCTTCTCACTTCTAGATTGTCCACTATGCCTTCTATATAAGACTAACTAGGGACCCTTAGTTTCAACTTTAGACCAAATTAGTAAAGGATTTAGCCTATCACCCTAGAAACACCAATTTTACACCCATCAAAACTTATCTCCCTATTTATTTGCACTTGCCCTCTGGATTTAACATCCTCTTTTTCCAAGGTTCAGTGTGGTACTCAATAGTTTGTGAAATCATAGCCCTTCCGGGTCATTATGTTTCGCAACGAATTTTAACATAATGAATGGTCAATTTGCAAAGTAAATGAAGAACCAGTGAAAATACCATCACAAATTTTTTGAATAAAAAAAATCTTTAAAACATTCTAATCTCACACATCATACTTCTTATCGTAAGAAGAAAGAAAAAAAACAACTCAGATACAAACCAAATTTACAAGGCAAATCTTAAATAAAAGTACAAATATATATCTCAAACTTTTGCCTAAGCAATCCTCTAAAATTTTTTGACAGAATTTGGCTCCATAAGAATCACACAAGACTCTACAATCACTAAACTCTCACTATAGTGGTCGCCCACCCCTATATTAGCCTAAACTACTAAAAAAAAAAACCTTTTTGCTTTTTTCCTCCCTTGGACTGTAGAAAGCCTTATGTAGAAATGCCTTATATATAGAGAGCTCTAAAAATAACCAAAGGTCACTTAAGAAACCTTTTCAAAATTTGTCCAAATTCATTAAATCTTAGTGAAAACGTTTCTAGTGCCTAGGCTCCTGATCCCGATTTTCTATATAGATATATGTAAAATGTGATGTATGCGATTAATTTTCTTAATAGATATTCTTAATTTGCAAAAAAACCAAAAACTTGATCCAAAGCAAAAGCTAGGTAAATCTTTCACTATGAAACAAATAAGAATGCAGTTATAATTTTTCAATATGGGATACTACGCAAGTATACGTATTGTTATCAAGCAATATAGAACATTCTTATTAAGTCCCGAATATCGAACCCGTAGGAAAGACTAAATTTAGCAAACAAAATTTCACTTAGCAATATGTTCTTACTTAAACTAAATATTCTAACATAGCAAATCAGGACTATTTCTTTTTGTAATTTTTGATAATTGAAAATAAAGTAAATAACTAAATAAATTTTACTAGATATTTGCAAGGTGATGGCAATATAAATAAAATATATTTTTCCTTATCACGAATCAGTAACAAATATAAGAATTCTATTGTGGAAGTATTCAAATTGTGTTGTGTCAAATATGAGCAATAATATTCTTTACCCTTACTAGAATGCTATAAAGAACATTGGTTATTCTATAGTTTGAATTTTTTGAAGACTGGTTAGGTAGAGAAGATACTAGCTCTAACTCTAAAGTTCCCTCTTCTCCCTCCACATGGGAGCTAACATCTCATATCAGAACCTAAAACTATAAATTAAATTGGGGGCTTTAGCCCGTCACTCTAAAATCCTCTAATTTTACACCCTTGAAATATATATTTCCCTATTTATTTGCACTCAACCTCCTGAACTACATTCTTATTCATGAAATCAATATGTGATTCCAACCATTTGTTAACTGAGACAATACCATTTCGGATTTTACATATTCTCACAACAGGTATTAAAATCTTAATTGGCCAAATCAAGAAGTAAATGAAGTGCAAGATTTCAAATCATCACAATTCTTCCAACATTGAAGCCTAATACTTCACACAACTTTCTTTAAATATTCATTCACTTATCATTTTAAGGAAAACAATAAATAAAATTACTCAGAATTCATGGAGAAAATATAATCAAACATGAGTTTAAAAGTAGAAATCGTGCACACAAACAAGAAATCTAAATTAAAACCAAGTGTATACAAAAAGATAAACACTTATCTCAAATTCCCTCCACCAAATGTCTTGAAGTTCTTTTGAATTATCTTTCTTTACTCACAATAAAAACTAAGACTCAAAATAAAATAAAATATAGGATGCCGGTGGCGTCGGCGGTGATGGATGATGGCTGTAAAATTTGATGGTTGTTGACCTCCTCTCTTGGAAAATCTATGTCTTTTTTTATAAAAATCTAAGGGTTGCATTAGCGTCTCTTAAAAAAGGTGTCTCCATTCAGTGAATCTTCTAAAAGTTGTCTCCTCAAAAGCTAATTGAATGATTTTTGGTGTTAATGGACTATTTCCCACATTTTTATCAAGGGTTGATTCAAACACCTCTTCAGAAATCCACTTAATTTAAATAATTCATCAAGTAACTACTTTTGGCCCTTAAGCGCGGGGTACCTGGCGCTTAGGCGTGGAGCCTCTGACGCTTTGACGTCAGACTTGGGCGTTTAGGCACCCCAATTCATTTTTGTTCCAAGTTTGACCATTTTTCACTTCTTTTAACATTTTCCATCCATTTGATTGTACATGCAAGAAAAACACATAAATATCTTTCATTAAAGCTCAATATATCAAAAATAGATATAAGAATGTGCACAAAAAATATTATATATTTTAGGTGTATCAGCGCCCAATCGTCGCGCCTAGGCGCCGACCTTCTAGAATGTCCTGGAGCCTAAGCGCTAGGTTACCTTTTGTGTATTTGGCTCCAATTAATTCATTTTTGCTCCTTTTCTCTTAAATTCCATTTCTTGCACCTGAAATAAAAAACCCACAGAATACTTTTCATTAAACTGCAATATCATTAAAAAAAGCATGAAATGTATAGATAAAAATATGTAATTTTATGGCGTGTCACATGGTTGACGATGATTATTACAGGTCCAGCCGGAAGCTTTTGAACATTACGTCGGACAATCTATACCACATCCAAAAGTGAAATCACTGGAAGGTTACACCCAGGATGGCGAAGGTGCCTCGAAAATGGCTAATTTGAGAGCGTGGTTTACATACACCATTGTTGGAAGTTGCTTGGATGACTCTTGTTTATTTTATAAAGTCTATGTTATTTATGTCACTTGTATTATTGATATTTTAGATATTGTAAGTTTTGTGTTATTTGTACTTGTTTTTTCTGCTTTTTTGATTCATTTTCATTTTTTTGTGGGTTTGTGAGGTCCATGATGAGAGGTTCGACCTTATGGGTTCTTCTGGATCGCCTAATAGTCACTGTTAGTTGGTGCCACATGTAAAATCCTGATAAAGACAACCAAGTTCCTCTTCTCTTTTCGATACCGAGTTTTTGAGGTACTTTTGGATAGTTTGTTTAGTCGCTACTAATTGGTGTCACATGTGAAATCCTGATAAAGACAATTAAGTTCCTCTCTTCTTTTTGATGCCGAGGTTTTTGAGGTACTTTTGGATGAATTTTTTTTTTTATGATATACATATGTGACACACACGAACTTGATATTAAGTGAGCTAAAGACAACCATTAACCATTTTTTTATAAGGTCTGTTGTCTTCTTGTAGCGACAGATTCATTAATTGGTATACTTTTTTCTCTGAGATCTCAATCATGTAAAAACTGTAATTAATTACTTCTTTTAGCAATTTCAACTTCTGTTATGACTAATGGATTGTCTTTTAAATCATTAAAAAAAGATCAGCTCTGTCGGCACTATTTTTGGTGTGGGGTTTGCCCGTAAGAAGCTGTCGGCCATCGGAATTGAAATCCCGTTGCCCGCTTTGGAAGGACGTTAAAAAAAAAATTTAGTTTTGAAAAAGATGAAGTCAAACTGACCCCATAATTTTCATAGTTTAAATGGAAGAGCACTTTACCTCAAATTCTATATCTATCCCAAAGGATGAATACAAGAATTGAGGGTGAGGCTCGATCAAATAAACTAGAGAAAGTCATGACATCCGTTTGATCTACGGAACCAATATATTGGCCGACAAATTCCCCTATTTAATATAA
>NW_018219604.1:240710-246257 GCF_001263595.1 Phalaenopsis equestris | reverse complement strand
TTTCTTTAGTTTATTTGATCGAGCTTCACCCTCAATTCTTGTGTTCATCCTTCGGGATAGATATAGGATTTGAGGTAAAGCGCTCTTTCATTTAAACTATGAAAATTATGGGGTCAGTTTGACTTCATCTTTTTCAAAAATAAAAAAATATTTTTATTAAAAAGCGTCCTTCCGAAGCGGGCAACGAGATTTCAATTCCGATGACCGACAGCTTCTTACAGGCAAACCCCACACCAAAAGTAGTGCCGACAAATTCCTGAGGGAACACCAAGTGGTCAAACCAAGTGGTCAAAATCTTGAAAATCTTGTAGAACTTCAGTAGTTCTTCCAACAACCCCAGCATATGTTGATTTTGTCCATTGAGAATCGGTGGAAACATCAATATGTGTAGTCATTGTAAAACTACCACCAGAAAGACTCCCCACCCAGCAGCAGTCAGAGAAGACAATGCAGTCTCATGGGGTCACCAACCAGTGAAAACCACCAGAAAGACACCAGCAATCCTGATCAAACTTAAAAAAGAAACCAAAAAACCAGTCTGCCTTCCACAACTAGTCACCAAATAGGAAGAAAATGGGAAAGGAAACCCCACAACCAAGGAAGCCAGAGAAAGGATCAATGAAACAGTAACTCCAATGACAAGCACAAGAGCACCTCCACCACCACCTGAGATATGAACCAGCAGGTAGGTAGCCACCCTATCCACCACTTCTGAGTTCCTCTTCAGCCAGCATCCTCCAATCTTATTCCTTTCTGAAACCTTAGCAGAGAACCAGACTCTTCAGCCGCCAACATCCTGATATATATATAATAAAAATTAAAAAAAATATATTTAAGAGTTTATTTTTAAAGAATTTTACTTTGCTTGCTTTATTTATTTATGCAAAATATTGGATTTGAAGGTTTAGTACCTTACGATTCATAATTAGAATGTACTATTAGAAAGAATCAAAAACAACAAAGAGAAATTAAGAATTTGAAAGAAATGGAAAATAATATAGAAAATCTAATAAATGAGAATAAACAAAGACCTTTAAAAGATTGTGCGAATCCCACAACAGATGAACTTCATTTAACTATTAAAAATCCCGATATTGTTGCTAATTCATTTGAGCTTAAACCTGTTATTATCCAAATGATACAAAATAATCAGTTTAGAGGATCACCTACTAAAGATCCTAACTTACATCTTGCTAGTTTTATTGAAATTTATGCTACATTTAAATATGACGAGTGTCTAATGATGCAAATGATGCAGTTAGGCTTAGAATTTTTCCTTTTTCATTAAGGGATAAAGCCAAGGCTTGGTTAAATTCATTAGCACCTGAATCTATTAGAACTTGGGGAGAAATATCATAAAAATTATTGGGTAAATATTTTCCACCCTCGAAAACTGCTAAGTTAGAAATCCTCGAAAACTGCTAAGCGAAAACTGCTAAGTTAGAAATGATATTACATATTTTTTTCAGTTTGAAGGGGAATCAATATATGAAGCCTGGGAAAGATTTAAGGATCTTCTTAGAAAATGTTCGCACCATGTTTTGCCAGATTAGTTAATAATTCAAACCTTTTACAATGGATTAGTAGGATCATTAAGATCTATTATAGATGCTGCTGCAGGCGGATCATTAATGTCAAAACCTTTTCTTGAAGCATATTCTTTAATTGATGAAATGACTACTAACAATTTTCAATGGCCCTCTGAAAGGTTAAATCCTAAGAGAGTGGTCAGTATTCATGATTCTGATGCAATGTCTATTTTGGCATCTCAAATTGCTGCTATTTCTAAAATGATTGATCAAATAGGAGTGAATTATTCTCAAATACCCCCAGTATTAGAGGAAAATTCACTAGGACAGGTTATTGATACTCAACCATCTTATGAAACCTTAATCGCTATAAATAATTGAAATAACAATCCATATTCTAACTATTTTAACCCTGGATGGAAAAATCACCGTAATTTTAGTTGGAATAATTATAACAATCCTAAATCTGAACAATCAAGGAAATCCTAATTTTTGACCTTATTTTCCTCAAGGATTTAGCTCCAATCCTAACCCACAAGTTAAGGAAAAGAAGTTGACGATGGAAGAAGTGATGTTGAATATGGGAAATCAAATATAGAATCAAGGGGATGCTATTAGAAATATTGGAGATCAATTAGGACATATTGTTACTACACTTAGTAACAGACTATATGGAATTCTTCCGAGTACTGTGGAAGTTAATCCAAAAGATCAAAATAAAGAGCAAATTAAAGCTGTTCAATTACGAAGTGTAAAAGAAATTAAAACATGAATCCAAAGAGAAACTGAAGTTGATGAAGAGAAAGGAAGAAATGGAAAATGATCAACTGAAAAATGAAGAAACACAGGTTCCTTTAGAAAAACCATTACCTCTGTTTCCTCAAAGACTGAAGTAGAAGAATGAAGATAAACAATTTACAAAATTTTTGGAAATCCTTAAAAATTTAACAATAAATGTTCCTTTTGTTGAAGCTTTGGAACAAATGCCAAATTATGCAAAATTTATGAAGGCTGTACTAAATAAAAAAAGGAAGTTTACAGATCATGAGAATGTTGCACTCAGTGAAGAGTGTAGTGTTATTATTCAAAAAAAGCTTCCTGAAAAATTAATAGATCCTGGTAGTTTTACTATTCCTTGTGCAATTGGTAAAAAGTTTTATGGAAAAGCTTTATGTGATTTAGGAGTGAGTATCAATCTTATGCCCTTATCAAATTTTAAACGTTTAAATTTTGGAGAAATTTCCCCTACTACTGTAGCTCTTCAGTTAGCTGGCCGATCAATAACTTGTCCAAAAGAAGTTATAGAGGATGTACTAGTAAAAGTGGATAAATTTTTTTTCCCTCTAGACTTTATAGTAATTGATATGGAGGGTTGGATATGGAGTAAGATAAAGAGATTCCTATTATTTTAGGGAGATCATTTATTGTAACAGGAAGAGCTGTAATAGATGTACAAAAAGGGAGAATTAATAATGAGAGTTAATGATCAAGAAGTAAAATTTAATATAGAAAAATCTATGAAATATTATGTAATAGAAAAAAATAATTGAAAAAGATAATGAATGTTTCAGGATGGAAGTAACTGATTATCTAAGTAATAAAAAATTTAAGAAAGAATTCAAAGATAAACTTAAGCAAGGAGAAATTTTTTAGAATGAAGATGAAATTAAAGAATATTTGGATTATGTTCATGAAACATTAGACTTGTTGGAAAATGATAGTAAAAATCTTATCCCTTCAAGTATTAAACCACCTGAACTTGATATAAAGATATTACCTGCCCATTTAAAGTATGTATTTTTATGAGTGTCATCTACATTACCGGTTATTATATCTTCCAAGTTAATTGAGATTCAGGAACAAAAGTTAATAAAAATGTTGAAAAAGTATAAAAAGGCTTTTGGATGGACTTTTTGGATGGACTTTAGCAATTAGCAAATATTAAAGAAATTAGTTCTTCAATTTGTATGCACAGAATTTTATTAGATGAACAATATGAACATAAAGTTGATGCTAAGAGAAGATTAAACCCAATAATGGAAGAAGTTGTTAAGTTGTTAAAAAAGAGATTTTAAAAAAGAGATTTTAAGATGGTTAGATGCTGGAATTATATATCTTATTTTAGATAGTGCTTGGGTAAGCCCAATTCACTATGTCCCAAAGAAAGGAGGAGTGACAGTTGAAGAAAATGAAAAAAATGAATTAATACCAATAAGAAAAGTAACTGGTTCGCGAATTTGCATTGACTAGGCAAGTAACTGGTTGGCAAATTTGCATTGACTATAGAAAATTAAATATGACCACCAGAAAAGATCACTTTCCTTTACCCTTTCTAGACCAAATGTTGGATAGATTGGCAGGGAATAAGAATTATTATTGTTAAATGGATATATCGATTATCACCAAAATCCAATTGCTCTAGAGGATCAAGAGAAAACAACGTTTACAAGCCCATATGGAACATATGCTTTTCATAGAATGCCTTTTGGACTATGCAATGCACCTGCAACATTTCAAAGATGTATGATGTCAATTTTTAGTAATTTTATAGAACATGAAATGGAAGTGTTTATGGACGATTTTTTTGTATTTGGGACTTCGTTTGAATTATGCCTTAATAATTTAGAAAAAGTTCTAGAAGTATGTGAAAAAGTCAATTTAGTATTAAATTGAGAAAAATGTCAATTTATGGTTGTAGGAGGTATTGTACTCAAGCATAAAATTTTTGAAAAAAGGCATGGAAGTAGATCCTGTAAAAATTCAAGTTATATAAAAACTACCACCGCATACTAATGTTAAAGGGGTGGAAGTTTTCTAGGACATGCTGGTTTTTACAGGCACTGGATAAAAAATTTTTCAAGAATAACTAAGCTTCTATGCCAACTTTTAGAAAAAGATATGAAGTTTGATTTTAATGAAGAATGCATAAAAGCGCATGAATGCATAAAAGCATTTGAATTATTAAAGAAAAAATTAATCACTGCACCTATAATAGTACCACCTGACTGGGAGAAACCATTTGAAATAATGTGCGATGCTAATGATTAGGCTATTGGGGTTGTATTAGGACAAAGGCACGACAAAGTTTTTAAAGTTATATATTATGATAGTAAGACTCTAAATGAAGCTCAAATTAATTATACTACTACTGAAAGAGGGTTATTAGCTATTGTTTATGTTTTTGATAAATTTAGACCTTATTTAATTGAAATTAAATGTATATTGCATACAAATCATTCTGCTATTAAATATTTAATGCAAAAGAAGGATGTTAAACCAAGATTAATTAGATGGATACTTTTATTACAAGAATTTGATTTTACCTTGATTGATAAAAAGAGACGTGATAATCAAATAGCTGATCATTTGTCTAGAATAGAAATAGAAATATTAAATAATTTTGCAAATGGAATTTTAGAGAATTTCCAAGATGAACAATTATATAGTATTGATGAAATGGATGTACCGTGATATGCTGATATAGTAAATTGTATTGTAAGTAATATTCTACCACCTGATATAAAAAATCCACAATTAAAGAATTTTATATATGATTGAAAAGACTATTTTTGGGATTACCCATATTTATATAAATAATGTAAAGATCTAATTATTAGAAGATGTGTGTCTTAACGGATAATTGAAAGATGCTATGATTCTAAATTTGGAGGACATTTCAGAACAAATAGAACTGCATATAAAATTTTACAAGCTGGATTTTATTGGCCTACTATTTTTAAAGATGTTAATGAATACATTAAAACATGCGATAGATGTCAATGTGTAGGAAATATATCTAAATGAAATGAAATTCCTCTAAATTACACATTGGAAGTTAAAATTTTTGATGTGTGGGGATTATATTTTATGGGACCATTTATGCCTTAATTTGAAAACTTATATTTATTACTTGCTTTTGATTATATGTCCAAATAGATTGAAGCTATTGTTGTAACTAGATGTGATGCTTGGAGTGTTTTTAAATTTTTAATTAAAAATATTTTTACAAGATATGGAA
>NW_018219604.1:240251-240700 GCF_001263595.1 Phalaenopsis equestris | reverse complement strand
GAGTAATTATTACTAATGGAGGATCTCATTTCAGGAATAAGAGAATCAAAAAATTAATTAAGAAGTATGATATTTTGCATAAATTCTCTACTGCTTATCATCCTCAGATTAGTGGTCTATCAGAAATATCAAATCGTGAAATTAAACGCATTTTAGAAAGAGCTGTAAATCCTTATAAATTGGATTGGTTTGCTAGACTTCATATTGCATTATGGGCATACAAAACTGTTTATAAGACTCATATAGGAATGTCCCCATACAGATTGATGTTTAAAAAAACATGCCACTTACTGTAGAATTAGAGCATAAAGCATTTTGGTCTATTAAGGAATTTAATTTTAATCTAAAATATGCTGGTGAGAAAAGATTATTGCAACTCAATGAACTTGAGGAGATTTGAAATGAAAAATCTGATAATGCAAAAATCTATAAAGAGAAAATGAAAATAT
>NW_018219604.1:219247-239897 GCF_001263595.1 Phalaenopsis equestris | reverse complement strand
GTCTATGTATTACTATTTAGCTTGTTAAGTGTCTAATATATTAGTAGATTGCATTTATTATAAATTAATTTTATTATAAATTAATTCCAATATTGGTATTGGAAGAAATGTTGGAATCTAATTTAATGAAAAATGAAAATTGCAAAAATTTGGCCACTGGGGCCGACGGCGCCCAAAAAAACGGATCTCAGCGCTGACAGCGCCCATCGGGAGTGCCGGCGGTGCTGAGAGCAATTGGATGGTTCTTGCAACTTTTGGCAGACTTTGACGGGATTTCGCTCCATAATAATCATCGAGGGGTGTTTTAAAAGTCCTAAAAATTGCCTATGACGCCTAAAAACTTTCTATTTTTGGATTCCATGGCTTCTAATTCCAGAAATACTTCAAGATATGGAGTTTTCAATAAAAGAAAGTTTATTAGTTTTGACGTGCAGAGATTATACAATAAATTTATTATAAAGAAGAGATTGACGAAGGAAAGAGGATTTGTTAATCATGGGTTGATCAATCCAAGTGCTCTAGTTAACAAGATTATCCTGCAAAGGCGATGGGAAGTTCTGTGTTACACTATCGTTGCGGTTGTTGTACCTGTAGTGAAGGAGTTCTATACAAATCTACATGTAATTACCCAAGGAGTTGTCTTCGTATGAGGTAAGGCTGTACCATTTACTCCTATAAGGATTTATGAATTGTATATGATAGAAAATTTTCCAATCTGTCATTATGCAAATTTCATTCATACGTAAGATTTGATGCAAGATATTTATAATTTTTTAATGGATGAAAGTGATATGTGGGAAATATGAGATGGAGGATATATTAGTTTTCCTTCTTCATCACTTAATCCAATTTTAATCCAATTTCAATTTCAAAGCAGTGGCATTTCTTTATTTTTGCAAAATTACTCCCTACTATGAAGATCAGTAGAGTCACCAATGAGAGTGTTATTTTAAACTACTGTATTCAAATGGAGAAACCCATTGATATAGGTTCAATTATATTTAAATATGTGATGGGAATCATTATGAATGGGACAATTTATGGACTTGGGCATCCTTCTACAATTTTTCTGATTTGCAGTCAATCCCATATGAACATTGGGAAAAAGTTTTACTACCGTGGGAGCCCATGATTCCTATTGATGATCAGTATGTTGCTAATGGAAATAAAGCACTAAATGTTATTATAGATCATTCTTCACATGCTTCAACTCCATCAATTCCACCAACAGTTGGAAGTTTGCTTGCTTTAGAGAAGAAATTGAAGAAAATCGAAAGAGAACTTTAGAGTATTATGAATGCAGTGGGAGATCTCAAGTACCTTTTTGATCACCTAGATTGAAGAATGAAAGAGAATTTTGATCACACTGGAATTTTTGAAGTAGGATTAGTTCGGATGTTTAAGGAAAAGGGGTGGATCGAAGAGAATTCGATAGATCAATTTCCGTATTGATCTTTCTACAGCCTATATGTTCAATACAAATCTATGGGAGATATTAGAGGAGGTGAAAGCATTGAAGATGAGGCTGGATGACTGAAGATTGTGAATTCTCTATATGCTTAAAAGTTTTTATGTGTTTAATGTAATTGTGTGGATTTGGTTAGGTTTGATTTGGTTTATTTTTGCTTTAGAATTCTGAACTTTAATTATGTGTATAGTTTTGCGTCAGTGTTTAATGTTGAGGCTTGATTTCGATGCTGATTTATAATTAGTTTGCTTAATAGGTGTGAATTTTTTATTTGTAAAATGTGTTTGTAAAAAGTTTATTTTCATATATAAAAGACAGTTTGTTGTTGTTTGTGAAAATGATTGTTTGTAAAATGTATATTTATGAATTTAGAAGAAAATTTGTGTATAAAAATATTAAAAATTTGGTGAAAATTGAAAGGAAATTGAAAATTTGAAAATCAAAATAGTGAATTTCGATCCTTCAGCGCTGATGGTCCTGGCATTGGCGTCGACGGCGTCTTTGACTCGAGATTGATGAATTAACCCTTTAATTTGCGATTTTCACCGCAAACCTCCATTTTTACCCCTTAAGTCACCTTCAACCTTTGGTTCACCTTCAACCTTTGCTTAAGTCACCTTCAACCTTTGGTTTTGCACTTAGGGCTTGATTTTGGGCGGATTTGAGGCGATCTGGAGGCAAAGGAACTTTGGATTTCATCTTCTCTAGGTAAGAGCTACATTTTAAAGTAAAAAATTTTTTATTTTCACCAAAGATTTTTCTCACATTGACTAGATCCGAAATTTTAAAATTTTATTGAGATATTTTAAGAAAATGCTTTAGTGAAGAACTTTTACTTAGTGGATTTAAATTTGAAGTGATTTAAATTTTAATTTTTGGAGTTTTGGGATTTCTTTGGATTTTTTTTTTAATTTTTTTTAGATATCCTATGGCACCTAGATCGAGCAAAAGGAAAGTAGAATATGACAAGCAAAATTTTAATAGCTTTAGAGCCAGTGCTCAATTTCATAGTCTTCAAGAAAATAAAAAAGTGATTTAAAAAAGTGATTCAAAGTGATTCAAGACTGAGGTTTTAAAAATCTGGGAGGAGAAGTTGAACAATTGATTATCACTCGGCAGTGGGAAAACTTCTGTTATTTTACTGTCGATGCGATAGTTTAGATTGTGATGGAATTTTATGCCAACCTTCCTGAGGCTTCTGATGATTTTGTTTTTGTGTTTTTGTTCAAGGAAAAGGGTGGAGTTTACTCCAAGAAAAATCAATGAGTTTTATCAAATAGAAGATGTGTATAAATGCCAATATCATTTTCTGCTACAGATGAAGCCTTAGATGAAGTTATTTCTTTTCTGACTAGTGAGAAAGGGTCTTGGAAAACAAAGAATGGAGTTAAAGTTAACTTTCCCCTTTCTACTTTAAAGGTAGTGTCTAAGGCCTGACATTATTTTATTTCTGGGAGGATGATTCCAACAAAGCATCATAGTGTAGTGACCAAGGATAGAGCCATTATGAACTTCTGTATTCAGCAAGTGATGGAAATAAATATAGGCTCTATCATTTATATGAACATTTGATCTATTGCTATGAGTGAGACCACTGGTGGATTGGCACACCCTGCTCTCATTTACACACTTTGTGAGCTTGCAGGAGTTGATTTTAGACCTGATGAGGAGAGGATTGAGCCTTAGAGACCAATTAGGTCTGCCAACATCGAGACTTATGAGTCCCATGTTGATTGGAGATCTGGAAGACAAACCAGGGATATTCCTTCTACTTATAGAATCCCTACTTTTAGTGAGCCTACTTTAAGTGACCCCAGCAACAGGGAGTTGTTGGACCAGATGATGATTCAACAAGGAGATATTTTGAGGATGGTCATAGGATGTAGAATATGGAGGCCAGAAATGCTCACACTGATGATCTAATTCACCAGAAATTTGAGTATGATGATGCTTTAGTGAGATACCTAAGGGTTGACCATACAGTTCAGTTCCCTATTCACCCTACTTATACTCCATATCAGTATTAGAAGTTAGATGTCGATAATAAAGAAGATGATGACTGGTGATGTTTTTGTTTGTTTGTTTGTATGTGTTTGTACTGTGTGATTGTATTGTTTGTGTTATGTTGTTGTTGAGAATCTGTTGTTATGTTATGTGAAACTATATTGTGAAAAATTGTTTTCATTTTTAGAATTTAGTTTAGTACTGTTGTTATTTTCAGCACTTTGTTATGTATTGTCATTAGCTCTTTCTCAACAAATTTTACATGTATTATGTGCAATTTAATGCTTTTAGCCTTGTAGTTTTCATATTAGCACCTGCAGTATTTCAAAATTTATGTTCAAGAATCAGAATCTCCAACAGTTATGATGTTTTTTATGTATTTAATGCTTTCTTTCACCCTTCATTTTTAAAGTTCTTCATGTAAAAAAAAAATTCTTCTAAAAAATTAAGTTTTGGGAGCAAGAAGAAAAATCATTTTTAGAAAGAGAGAAAGAACTTAATTTTATTTGTCCTCATAGAGAAAGAACTTAATTTTATTTGTCCTCACTTAACTAAATTTTCAAAATTTTAAAGCTAACATGACCTTTGGTATTAAGGGTTAACCCTAGATAACTATATTTATGTTTCTAAATATATAGTAAATTTAAGTAAAAATTTTCAATAATAAAGGCTAATTCTAGGGGCTAAGATATTTTGTAAAAGAGAATAAGACTATGTTTTCCTATTTTTAGCAAAGAAAATTTGCATTTTTGAAATATTAAAACATTCATGTAAAAAGAAAAGAATTAAACTTTATGAAATCTTTAAGTTAATATAAATTTGTTGAGTGAAGAAATGTAAAAAGTTTTTAACTTTATGAAGATGATAGTGAAGTTCAAAATCATTAAAGGTTATCCAGATATAGTAATCCTCACAAAAAGAAAAGAAAAAAGAAAAAAAAAAGAGAATAAAAAGAAAAAGAAAAGATGTGGGGAGAAGCTTGAGGAGATGCCTAATTAAAAATTGGCTTCACTTGAATCAAATTAAGGAAAAATACTTGGATACATTTTCTAAACTTTTGATTTGAATATTAACTTAATTATTAATAAAGTTTTATGAAGTTCTTTTTCATATAAATTTCCTATGTGACTTTAATATAATAAATTACAATTTTTCTTGAAAGAAATAGAGGATCAAAAACCTTAGATTTAATTACTGAATATCTTTACATCTTTAGTATTAACTAGAATTGTTTTGAATTTTTCTTAAGTTAAACTATTATGTTTAGAGAACTAAAATATGGAAGTCTAAAAGTTAAATTATTTACCTTAAGTCATATTCTTAAATAGTCGAGAAGTTACTTGAGGGCAAGTAACATAAAAGTTTGGGGGGTTTTGATACACTGAAAATATAAGCATTTTTAGACCCATATTTTATACTTATTTTTTTGTGATATTGCACTTTAATGGAAGGTATTTTGTTCTTTTCTTGCAGGTTATTGATTTTTAAGGCTTAAAGAAAAAAGGAAGCAAAAAAGATGAAATTTGGAGTCAAAATGACCTTTTTAAGGAAATACTCAGCGCCAAGGTCAACGCCGACGACGCAGAACAACCAAAAGTTGGAGAACTTTAACTCAGCGCTAACAGCGCCAAAGGCGGTTCAGACCCCATTTCTAGAAGGTTTCATGTATTTGGACAATTTTTGAAGAGATTTTGGAGGCACCTCTTGGAGAACCGACCTTAGGCTTTATTTGGGGCTGAATTTCATCAGAAAAGGGGCTCCTCTACGTTCATTTTTCACTCCACAACGTTCCACCACGCCACATTTTAATAACCCATCTTCATTCCACCATCTTATTGGAGTCAATTAGTAATTTTTCTTTCATAGTTTAGAGTTTTTGTGGTGAGATTTGAGATAGTTTAGAGTTTTTGTGGTGAGATTTAGTATGAAACTTTCTGTAAGAGTGTTGGAGAAGGAGAAAAGTGAGAGAGTTCTTCTTCATGCATTTCTAATGAAATTCTACAAAGGATTTGCTTTGAGAGAGAGTTCCAGATAAGTTTGTTTGTTTATTTAGTGTTGTATGAACTTTCTTTTATATATGAAATTTGTGTTTTGTCATATCTTTCTCATGAAGTTTAAGTAGTTTCCTCTATCTTTCCCCCTACTCTGAGATATAGTGAAATGAAGAGATAAAATGAATGTGTCGTAATTAAAATATAAAACAAATGAAAAGGAGATATAAGATCTGATGATTTTTCAACTCTAAACTTAAATTACTTTTCAATCTGGCCAATTGATTTGGTAAAATATGTTGTGAAACATATGATCCGGGAAATGGAGTATGAGTTCTACAACAGAGTGAGGGTCACATTTGATTTCATGAAAGAGAAATTCGTTCAAGAAATTAAGTGAAAATAAATAGAGAAATATTCTTTATTGGGTGTAGAATTAGAGAATCTTTAGGGTGACAAACTAAAATCCCCAATTTGGTTTTAGTGTTTAAAAACTAAAGCAAGAGTTAGCTTTCAAGTGAAGGAAAGTGGGTGCCGGTATTCTCCTAGCCTAGCCACGGATTTAAGGACTAAACCTAAGATTAACCAATGATTTTGGGTTGAAAATTAAAATTTCTCCTATTTGGCACAATACATATTATAAACATTTATCTCATCTCATTTCACTAGAATTTTATTGTAGTGGGAAGGATGCTTTTTCACATAAGAAATCTTCATTACATAAACATAGTTAGTAGATTAGTAGTTATTATTCAAAATTTGCATTTATGTTTTGCTAATAGTTAATTAATTTAGTTTGGTTAATATTTCAACATTCAAAATTAGTGACAGTGATTTCGTTTGATTTTATGAAAATTTCCTATTAAAATTTATCATTGCTAACTTACACCTTCCTCGTGGGATCGATATTTGGGGCTTAAATAGAAAGTTCATTATTACTTGATAACGATGTGTATATTTGCGTAGAATCTCATTATTAATTGCCTATAATTATATGTAGTTTACACAACTTACTTTTCATAAAAGGATCAAGTTTTTGGCGTTGTAGTGGTGTCAACTTCATAAATCTTTACATATCATAATCGGGATCACCTCACTTTTGGTTGATGTTTAGTTTTCCCTCTTTAGTAGCCTAAGGTCTAGCCATAGGACTTTTCTGTTGATTATTCTTAGAAAACTAGAAAAGGAACCCTCACCTTTAGAAACTCTAAACTCTTCTGTGCTCAACTTGAAGTTCCATATACTGGTCCTAACCTCTAGCACTTAGTAGGTGGGGCCACTATAGAAGAAGCTTAAGGGGAGCCCCCATAGGACTGTTTGACCTTAGGGTTGAACCCTGAGTGTTGTTCTAGAGCTAGTTTACTCACTTGCCTCACTTGCACCCACTTTCACTCACAACCCTAAAACCCAGATTTGTTGACTTTGATCCCTTGATCTTTTGGGAAACTCATGTTGATGGTCCCCTAGACCCACTAGCCCTAGCCTATGGTTTAGCTAAGACCAGTATATAGAGGACCCAAATGAGGATTTCATTGATCCATAACTCATATAAAGTGGTTGGCACCCCAAATCTACCAAAATATCCAACTCTGCCTTTTGCCCCCAAATCTACCCAAATTACCTAAATACCCTTGAAACCCTAAATTTGACCAGAATTCCTAAATTCATCCAAAATACCCAAATTTATTCAAAAATCATTTCAAATCATTTGAAACTACCCAAATTGCCCAAAACATCCCAAAAATTCCAAAATTACTAAAATACTCTCAAATTTGTCAAAATTACAAAAATAACCTTGGTAGCCCAAACTTTCCCAAACTCCTCAAAATCATTTAAAATGTCCCCAAAACCAATTTGAATTCTTTAATTAGACCCAGTTTGGCCAATTTGACCACTTTGACTAAAAAGCCGCAAATTGCCCTTAAAGGCCCAATTTCTTCAAATTCACCTCAAATACCCATCAATTTGGCCCCAATCCTCCCCAATTTCAATTCTAAACTCAAATTGATCTTTAATATGATCAATTAAAACCAAATCCAAGCGTAATTGACCCATTCTTTGAGCTTAATTTTGATCCAAATTAAACCCTCAATTTTGACCCAATGACTTAATCTCACCCAATTGAACCATATGATCTACTCAATTACCCAATTTGAATCCTAAATTCTTCCTAACAATATTACACATCAAATTAGACTTTCAATTGGACTTGGCCAAGCCTCAATTTCACTCAATTTCAACCCACATTTAAAATCCCCAAATTGGTTGTCTTTAAATTCCACCAAATTGAATGCCCTAACCCCAAAATTGACACATAATTTATGTTGAAAACTCTTTATGAAATCCCTCTAGACTATTTTGAACCATAAATTTGGACCTAACCCAACATTAGCCTAACCTAAACCCAAGTTTAACCCAACACCCCCAAATTGACCAAATGCCTAAAATACTCCAAACTGAACTTCCAAAACAATTCAAAATTACTCCAAATCTCTTATAAACTCCTCATGACAATTACCCACACAAAATTTCTCAATTAATTGAGCTCAATAACATGGCTAGCTCAACCCAAAACCCACATTAAGCCACATGACCCAAATAAACCCTTTCACCTAAATTGACTTAATCAAACCAAATTGGTCAACCAAGGACCCCCACATCCACTAAGCTCCTCCTTTGGACCAGGTTGAACCATCCTAAATCCACCCAAGTGAGCTATGGACCAATGTGTCCCTAAATTAAGGGATTTCATCCCATTTTTGGGCCTTAACCAAGAAAACTCCTGCATCATGACAAACTATTGAGGGTTAATCATAATTAACCCTCCCTGGATCACATGACCACCTAACCACCTCCCTTACTCTGGCCAGCCACCCTACTCACCAGAAAATTCCAAAGCAAAAATTGTGAGCCACCACCCCAAAATCAAACCCAATTTCAACCCTAGTGGCCAGCTCACCTTAACTGCTCTTTAGAGCTCCTCAGCCCACCCCCTAAGCAACTCTTTGAACCCATCAACTGACCCTGCACTCCAACCTAAGCCCTTCTATTTAAACCATCTTCTCCATGGCTAAAGGAGAGGTGTTCCAAATCCTTCGGGAAACTTTATCAAAATCTAACCAAAGACTCTCCAAGCATTCCTTGGCTTAAGCCAAGCATTAGTTGGCTTAAGCCAACCATTTTCCCCCTCTGATTCCCAATGTGAGAGCCCAATTTTGAGCTTAAGCTTTTAGCTCAGATCAGAACATATCTCCACAGTCCACCAAACTCAAATTAATTGTGCACACACTATCCCTAGAGCAAGAGGAGTTGATTCCCCATCAAAGCCCCCTCTGAAACAACCGCCAAGATAGCTCTAGATCAACACCTGAAATCCACCTTGGTCTAAATCATACCTAGAAAATTCACAAGGGCACAGAACTTCAACTGAAGGTTTGTTGGACTTAAGCTAAGCTACCACAACCATCTGATTGAGGCCTCCTTTCTCAGACAAAAGGTATTGAGCTCTAACCTTAACCAAAGCTTATTTTAATTAGCTTATTTTAATTCTCCATGATTTTAATTCTCCATGAGTAATGACTTGATTTCATACTTGATTAACCATATAAATGTGTTTTTCTTGAGTAGATGAAGGTTTAGAAAAAACATCATGTGATTTGATTGAGTCTAGGCAAAGATTTTAAGGTTTTAGTGTGAAAGGTTTACTGGTTATATGACTTGGGGACGATGAACGGATGTCATTTGATCACGTGTGTATCCAATGGATGGAGGAGAACAAGTCGGACAGACTCGGTGCTTGAACTGCAAACTACGTGGCATGCTTAGGTGGAAAGTGCAACGAATGGAAGTGCATCACGTTGTCTTTCGAAGCTGCCTATGATGCAGTCAGCGCCGCGTGGATAAGTAAATAAATAGGGGTTCTATGAATTAAATTAAATGCAAGATCTTTAAAAATTCATATATTTGCATAGAAAAATTATAAAAATAAAAGAAGTGAACAGAGAAAAATATTGTGGACCAAAAATAAAAATTATTTGCCAAGTTATGATTTTGAATTAATTAAATACCCTCTGTGGTATTTCAACTCTCTATGACTAAATATGGCTCAACATGTTTTGAAATTTTTAATGTTTATTCCTCACCACAGAGGGGATGTCTTCTGATTTTTCAAAGGTCAGAAGGCATCTCTATGCTTCTAGCCTTAATTTTCAAGCTTGGATAGCCATTGTGGCTTATTTTTATTATATAAATCAAATTATCATTTAGAAAATTATGAGGATAATTTTAGTAGGTTTCATGTGGTCAGAGAATTCTAGGAAAAATTCAAAGAAGTCTAGGAAAAATATTATAATATTTTGAATTATTTTGTACATTTCTATGCTTAATCAAATGTATGCACCTTGTGTTAATTTATGTAAATTATATACTAATAAAAAATTGACAAAATGACTTCCACATTGTGCATAAAAATCATATTTACTTACTGTGAAAATTTAAAAATTACTTGGTTTAGTTAAAGCACTAAAATTGATTTTTAAAAAAACTTTATATTTTTGAACAAAAATAAATATAATAAATTTAATAAGCTTAGAAAAATCACGAAAAATAGTTTTCCTAGTTCCTTGTAATCAGGGGCATTTAATAAAAACAAAATCTATTTTTGTGAAAATATGTTTTGTGAAAATATTTCATTTTTAAAATATATTTTGAATTAAAAATAATTAAAATAATAAAAATTTTAAAAAATACAAAAAATAGTTCAAAATGTGTGCAAGTTTTCCCTGATTACTTAGAAATCATTAGGATATTTTTCCTACTTTTTTCTAAGTTAAAAATAAAGTTTAAAATCTTAAAAGTGAATTTTTCTTATTTTCTCATTAAAATAATTATAATAAATAAATTAAAATTCATAGAAATACAAAATTGGATTCTCTGAGTTTTCTGAACTCGGAGAAGTCTAATAAAAATATAAAAATAATTTTGGCAATTAAAACATTATTTTTTATTTAATTAAATCATTGAAATTGATCCAAAATTAAATAATAACAATAAATTAATTCAAAAAATCATGAAAATTTGCCTAAGTGCTTCTCTGACTTAAAAAAACCTCTAATAATTTTCTTATAAATAAGAACTTTATTTTGGATAGTTAAATAAATCAATTTTGAAAACCCTATTTCTTGAATTTAAAAAAATATTTAATTTAAAAAAAAACAAAAAAACCCACATTATTCTCCTTTGATGCTTCAATTAACTCATGGATATGCCACTCTGAATGCTCAATTCATTTGAGTTGTGTTTAATGAGTTATGAGGTAAAGTACCCAAAGGGTAAAATAGTCATTTTAGATTTTGGTTCTTAATCAAAATTTAGGATTAACCAAGGGAAAATGAGAATTTTTGATCTTAATGAACATGTTTGGATGATTGAAATACAATGGGATTAAAAGGTAGAAACTCACTCACCACCTTTGCATAACATCAATAAAATCATAATTCTCCTAAACTTCATGACTTGGAAGTCCATTAAGATCAAATGATTCTTAAGTCATGGGCTTAAGCTAGAAAGATGATAGTTTACTTTTCTTAAGCCCAAAGTTGAGGATGATGTGATCATTTAATAAGAATACATATCACTTAAATCAAAATTTTGATAATTATCATTCCACCTATCATGATTGTTAAAAGCATAGGCTTAGTAGTGACATAGGCTTGATGTCTACCCTCAATTTATCAGATTTAGAAGATAACATGATTGGAAATTAACATTTTTAAACACTACAAGCCCGCCCTTAATTGCGGGCACCACACTCTTAAATGACTTAAACTTTCCTTAATGGCACCCACTCACATAACTTTTAAATGAAACATTAATTGGTTAATTAGGTATCCTATCCTCGAGATAATTAAATTGTCATGTTTCACTGAGCAACGGGGTAGTCACACTTCAACCTCAGATGATTAATAGAACAATATGATAAGTTTAAAATGAACTCGGAATATTTCAAGAGATCTTCAAAGTGGTCCAGGGTCATGCCTCGAGTATCTTGAAATCTATTAGACATTCTGAAGGGCAAATTGGACTTGCCATATTTTTGTTCTAAAATCATCCACTAGGATCTTCTCAGATTCAATAAAGTCATAACTTGGGGTTTGGTAGCTAAACCTTCATCTAATCCTGCAATTTAAATTCTCTGCAAAATTATATACATGTCTTGCAAGTACTGACCTTTCAGGTGGTGGAACAAGAAGAATCGTCAGGTATGCTTTTAAATTAATGCATTTACCTTTTTGTACTTCTTATTGCAACTAAAATAAAATGTCTCTATCGGATGATCGGGAATCCCTTGGAGGAGGTAACCTACGGTTGCTAACGAGATTTCCCATGGTCTAAATGAAATTATGGAACTCATTAAGTTGAGTTTAGTAAATTCATTTGGACAAAGTGATTCCGAAAGAAAATAGTGGTACCGGAACGAGGGAACCGTAGGATCCTAACTGATATCACTCTAATCAACTTTAATATCCCCCATAATATTTAAATAACCATGACCCTTAGGGACATCTGATTTGACATCATAACTTGACACATTAGAAAACCTAAACTTGCTATAATGAGGAGCTTGGAGCTAGCATTATAGATAACACGACCATCTTCAACAGCAAAATATGTCTACATCAGCTAAACCATTCCTTAGATTTAAACAACCAAGCCATAGGAATTTTAGATGGTTTGCTTTTGCAACATAAATCCTCAACTTTTCTTTAGGCTTTTGTATAGCTCTGCTACACAATATAAGCCCTAACCGTCCTAGGATTCTGAGGTTCTTTTGAGGTTCTCGTTCGTCATGACCTAAATCCTCATATCTTTCAGGCTATTTGTGTGATTGTTTCAAACGAGTGTAATCCCTAATTAATAAGATTGATAGGATGAAACATTTAAATATGTCTCCCCAAAATTGAAGCCAAACCATATGGTAGCTTGGGAAGTCATCGGGCTGGCTAGAAGGGGTCTCTATACTGAAGAACCTTTAGTGAGCAGAAGGATTCCTCACCCACTGGAATTCCTATTATCCAGTGATCTACTACCTCTCCCATATATCAAATAACTCCTTTTTGTTATTTTGAGAGGTTGCCTTCTGCTCTATAGGCCCTCTTTCCTTTTTCACTTGCTTTTGTATTTGGTTTTCTTTCTTTCATTAAGGAATTGGAGGTTTGCTCCTTACCAATGTATATATATATATATATATATATTAAAAGAGAAACTCATGGCTCCTTGTGCGTTAAAATTTAAAAAGGTTACAAAATAACGGAGGGATAGCGGATCTCCAGCTAAAAAATAAAAAATACATTATCAACCTAGGGGTTCCAAAATCTTTAGTACAACTCAACGCAACAAAGTAAGTAAAAACATAAAAGTAATTCAAAACCAAAATAGAAGTGACCCAAAAAAGATAAACTTCGACCACCTCCAGCCAATCCTTTCCTGCGCCAAAGAAAAAAATTACACCATATGGAAGTCTTTGAATTTTATAAAAGATGACTTGCAGCCAGAAGAGTCTAAAAAATTGCCGCAAAAGCATTAGCAAAACAACACCAATGATCAGTAGGAGGTGAGGCTGAGAATCATAGAAGCCATAAATAAAATTTAGCTATGAGATATAGCTTCCTGCCAAAATATTTAATCCGCTCATAAGTGCTAATCTAGAATCAAAGCCAAATCCATGCCCCATCCAAACTGCCATATCCAATTATGCTTCCAGAAAAATAGCCAAGACTAAATAAAGAAAAGGTGGCATAAATGTAAAACTTTGATAGCATCCCCCAGGTAGAGCCAATTCACGCCATATCCAACTAGGTACCTCCAAATGTGCTTCCAGTAACATAGAAAAAACAGATAAAGACATGGTGGTATAAAAGTAAGACATGAATGTATCCCTCAGGTAACCCAGCTAAACCAGAAAAAGACAGGGAATAGAAAATGCCGTAGTCAAACTAATAAAAATACAATTCCATTCTAAAACCAAAAGCAATTGCATCCCAGGCATTAGCATCTAAGTTAAGGAGAATTAAGCAGATCGCCATTCAGAAGAATGCAAAGATACGGTAAGGGTAAAGTGCCACAGCTAACATTAATAGAATTCCTGGCCAAACGAGCTAACCAATTGGCCGGAGAGTTACCTTCTCTGTAGATGAAAGACAAATGAAAAACTAACTTGTGTCTATGTATATAATCTCAAATTTGATTCATATTGACAAGCAAATCCCGACGAGACGTGGTGGTACTGTAGATCTCATCCATAAGCGTTTGAGAATCCGTCTCAAAAATTATTTTAGTAAATTTAACATGAGCCCCAACCTAAACAGCTAAGAGAAAGACCCAACATTTGGCCTCCAATGGAGAGGCGACAAAATCAGAGAAGCAAAATAAAAAAGACACTGTCCAAAATGATTCCAAAGGATCCCACTCGCGTCAGCCTCGCTGGAGATCCAACTGTCATCCATATTAAATTTAACCCAGTCCGTTGGTAAGGGTTGTCATCTAAAGATGGCCATCCTATACACTTTAGACTGCGTAATATTACCAGGCAAAGATAGAAAATGGCAGACCCGTTTGAAATGAGCCAAAATATTATAGACAATAATATAACGAGCAAAAAAACTGTTACCATACTTAGCTTCATTCCTCACCACCTAGATGAACCAAAGAAACACAAGGGGATACCATCACAGATTTTTATCCACAGAAATAACAATTTTCCAAGTATAAATATAATCCTCAATAGAAGAAGAGAAAAGCCATTTTATGTTGAAATGGTTACCCAACATATGCTAGATATCAACAGCAAATGGACAAAGAAAAAATAGATGTGCAACTGTTTCAGAGTCCTTTTTAAATAAATAACATTGGGACACCATTTTCAAACCTTTAAGCTTTAAAATATCATCCAAAGGAAAAAATTTAGAAAAAATCTCCATAATAAAAATCTCCATAATAAAAATCTCCATAATAAAAAAGAGATAGAAGGAGAGATGAGCTTGTTCCAAATAGCATGACTCCACCTCCAAACACTATATGGATGAATATTATTATAAAGCATTTTGGTAGGGGATAAAAAAGGAGTAAATTTCCATAAAGGAGAACCCTTTATATTATTCTTTATGGGAAGTTTAGCAATCTTAGCCGCATCATGAGAACCAAAGAGCTCATTTAATTTATTGACATCCCAATTACCTTGAAGCCAAAGGTCTGAAATAATGAAATCAATCGAGGTACCATGCCACCTCATCTCGCCCTAACCCCATTGATCATGTAAAACTAAGATATTACCCTTACCCACATCCCAAGAAATGAAATTACTAACCAGAGTTCTTGCTTTAAGAATGTCTTTCCAAATTCTAGAGTGACCAACTTTCCATTGCACAACAATCGGGTGATGATAAGAGCAATACTTATGAGAAAGAAATTTAGCCCACAGCGAATCATTGGAGTAAAATTTAAACCAAAGCTTGCACATATTAATATTAGAGATTTGATTAATGCTTTTAAGCCCTAACCCCCTAGCAGAAATAGGCTTGCAAACTTTACAAAAAGAAGTCCAATGCTTATTCGAATAACCACCTGACCAAAGGAACCGATTAAAAAGTCTCTCAAGAGAGAGTTGAGTGCTCTTCTTGAGATTAAGAATTTGTAAGGCGTACAGAGGAATACTAAATAAAACACTTTTAAGCAAAGTGAGGTGGCCACCATTAGAAAGAAAGATATTTTTCCAATCATCAATTTTATTTTTGATCCTTTCAACCACCTCATCTAATTGGGTTTTCTTCTTACGCCCTCTCAACAGGTTGACCCCGAGATACTTGAGAGGAAGAGAGGTGGAATGAAAGCCAGTAAAGGAAATAACCCAAGATGCAACAAAGCTTTGAACATTTTTCCTAAAGAAAAAATTACATTTTTCTTCGTTAAACCATAACCCAAAAGCTTGTTGAAATTCCTCAAGAACACGCATCAACTGCTTGATGAAGGATTTACTGGCATTAGCAAAAAGAATAGCATCATCCACATAAGCAAGATGACTAACCAGAACCATGGACTTATGATGAAAGTGAGTGTACGAATTGTTAAGCTGCATCTTATTGAAAAGACGAGAGAAATAATCAAAAGCGATGATGAAAATGGTAGGAGATAAGGGGTCCCCTTGCTTAATGCCTCTCTGGGTAGAAAAAAAAACCATAAGAATTGCCATTCACCATCACACTGTAATGGTTATTCTGGAGCCACCGTTGAATTAAAGAAATGAAATTATAGTGAAAACCACATGCACGCAAAATATTAATTATAAAGTCCCAACTAATAGTGTCAATGACCTTTTTAATATCAAGCTTTAAGATCGTATTCCCCCCCCGACACTTTCTATCAAGATCTTCCATAAGCTCTTAAGCAAGTAAAATGTTATTTGTGATATCCCTGCCCTTAACAAAAGCAAAGTGATGGGGTGAGATTATCTTACGTAACATAGGCTGAAGTCTAGAAAGCATCAATTTACTTAAAACTTTGAAAATGGAGGTGAGGGAAATAGGACGAAATTGATCCCAAATGGACTTATCATTACCCTTAGGGATGAGCACAATCTTGGAGGAAGTGAAATACTTCCCGGGATCTTCCCCCTTAAAGAAACTTTGAACTACAAGGGTAACCTCCTTTTTTATTAGATCCCAGCAAGAAACATAAAAAGAAGAGGTAAACCCATCCAGTCTCGGAGCTTTATTGGCGTTTATGTCCTTCAAAGCCAGTAAAATTTCCTGCTCAGTGGGGACCTCACAAAGGGAGAAGGAGGAAACATACTCCCGCTCATCATAAAAAAGAGTAGTATTGACCGAAAAAACCTGAGAGCTGGTCTTAAAGAGATCAGTGAAATAATCAACCACACTTTGACCAATATCCTTATCATGAGTATAAAAAGACCCAGAGGGGGTACAAATTTTAAGGATAGTATTAATATTTTTCCCGTGCTTAATGGAGGCATAAAAGTATTTAGTATTATGATCCGCAAAGTAAAAATTGATATCATTAGCTTTCTGTTGAAGAAAACTTTCCTCTAAAGAAATAGCCTCCAGGAGATTGGAGTGGGCAGTGGCTAAATCATCAACAAGTTGAGTAGAGAAAATAACTTGTTCCTCAAGTTTATCAACAGTAGCTTAAGCTTCCTTAACCTTCCTGTGAACATTACCAAAACTATTTAAATTCCACTTACGTAAATGTGCAGCAACCTTTTTATGAAGCTGCCACAGGATGAACCAAGGATTACCAAAACAATCAACCTTCCACACCTGTTGAATAAGATTCAAAAAAGTCTCATGAGTGGTCCAGATGTTAAGGAATTTAAAATGATATGTGGAAGGCTTAAAAGTGAAGGCAAACGATAAAAGAATGGGATTATGATCAGAGGCAACATGATTTAAATGGCTAACTTTAGAGACATGGAAGTGATTAAGAAAATATTGATTGCCTAAGTAACGATCAAGCCTCTGAGCAAGGGATCCCTACCTCTAAGTAAAGGGAGGGCCCGTAAACCCCAAATCAAATAACCCAGCCTCATTAATTTTATCACAGAAATGATTGATAAGCAAAGAGTTGCATCTCCCCCCACCTCTTCTTATATATATATATATATATATATATATTTAAATTAAATGTCTTTCCAAAGCGAGCGACGGGATTCCAATTCTGGCGGCCGACCAGCTTCTAACTTGCAACTCCTCAACCAAAGTAGTGCCGACAGTAACATTCATTAAAACATCGCACCCAACAATGGGTCAATCACCTAACAAACATGATCAGCCATCACGAAAACTAGGTACTGTACATGCAAAATGCAAAGTGATGTAGCATACCGTAATCACTCTATCGATATGTGAATGCTCATGAGTGATATGTTAAGAGGGGAAACCCATTTCAACTTCTCTATCAAGGTGTGAGAGGTCATATTAGATATATAACACCTAAAGAAAAATTGCACATTTTCTGAGAGGTAACCCAAATGTGCATACAAATGGAAAAAAAAATACTACATGATGTGAGTAATATCGAGTTTGTTCTCATTAGGTATAGGGCATCCCAAAGGGAAATTAAACCTTGCTCAAAGAGTGATTAAATGAGTTACAAAAATGACAAACATTAAAAAAAATGCTATAGGTGCTAAGTAGTGTGACTCGTGCTAGGTGAGAGTCACACACCCATGTGAACAGAAATTGCACACTAGATGGGTACAAGAGCTAAGTAGCCTGACTCATACTAAGTGATGCAATGTCACATACCTACGATGTTCCTAGGTGGTGTCGTAGGAAATGAGGTAGTGTAATTCCCATTAAGGATAATTACGCATTGGGTAGACCTTATATTTCAACCAACTCCTCATAATATCAAACTATGCATGTACGGTGATTTATGTACATGGAGATACTACGAATGCAAGTGCTCAAAGAGACACCTCAAGTGTATGCTAGAAATACACATGCGGTAAATGCAAAATGAATTTAGCATATCATGGTCACTCAAGCTAAGTGCGAGCAAACATGACATACTAAGCAACCTAGCATGACATAAGCGTTCAAAAAAAGTACGAACTCTCATGTAAGAAATCATAAAAAATGGTTTAACATATCACAATCACTGGAGCTAAATGCGAGTGGACTTGGACGACATACTAAACCACTAAGTTGACATATTACTTATTTTCTTAGATATCGTTGTACAAGGCAAAGTAGTCACATATAAGAAACAAACAAAACTCTATGCATGTACATCCACACTAAGTTAAATAAATGTACACACATAGATGAGTCATCGCGACAATGTCACACGTCAAATGGTATGACCCATTGAACGGTTCCCAAGATTGACTAGCACTAAGTGAGATAGACATCCTCAACATATGTCGAGCATTTATCCTGAGCATATGAGAACATATGCTTTCCATGAAGTGCTTGATTAGGCGAGTGAAATGTATGAATGATGCAAGAATCACATGATATGCATGTCGGTCACCAAATTAGAACTTTTTGGTCGTTGGAATGGATATCCTGACGCCTGGTTTAATTTAATATATGTATAAATAATTTTGAAAAGTAATATTTTAAGTTTTAAAAATACGAGACCAAACCGATCTCATATCCTCAGTAGTTTAAGTAAATGAGTTTGACACCACAAGCAATGCATTTATCCCGAAGGGTAGACACACTACTTACTGGTGAAGCTCGATTAAATAAATTATAGAATTTACGACATCCATTTAAGTTTGCAAAAAATCATTTTTTATGTTGACCGACAAGTTTCCCTATTTAATATGAAAAATTAAATAGGGTTTATATTAAGTTGAGTTCTTAATGTTAACTATAAGGGAAAACCAATATAGTTAATTACATCTTAGATAACTGAAGTCACCTAAGAAAACTCTAGATACCTAAGAAAACTCTCAATTTAGATCAGGGAATATTATCTTCAAGAATTTGAAGGGGTAGGAATTTTTGAAGGGTCTGACTAAAGAAGTGTCAAAGAAGAATGGCTCAAATTTGGAACATTAATATGGAATTCAAAGAAAGAGGAACTAGGGGTTGTCACAGATCCTGAGGAGAACCTTGGTGACTTCCCAAACTATCTTATGGTTTGGCATCAGCTTTGAGAAGATATTACTGTTTAAATGTTACATCTTGCCAATTTTATTAGTTAGGGCTTACATTTCTGAGAGATGGTCACACAAATAGCCTTGAAGAAGTGAGAATTTAGGTCGTGATAAATGAAAATCTCAAAATCCTAATATGAGTTAAGGCTTAAAATGTATAATAGAGCTATACAAAGGCCTAAATATGAGTCGAAGATTTATGTCGCAATAGGAAGAAAACCTCGAAATCCTATGGCTTGTTGTTTAATTCTATGGAAAGGGATTGTTGTTGTATATCCTCGTGTTGTTGGAGATTGCTGCCCACGGAGTTAGCTCCAAGCTCCTTGACAAAGTAGCAGTACTAAAGTCTATGGTTTAAAGGTTTAAATGACAGGTTTAATTTCAATCATGGGGGGTGGGGGTTAAAGTTGATTAGAGTGACACCGGTTAGGATCTCACGGTTCCCACATTCTGGTATCACTATTTTCTTTTAAATTTACTTAGCTTAAACAAGTTATTAAACCTATTTAAATCGGGGAGATCTCGTTAGCAACTGTGGGTTACCTCCTCCAAGGGACTCCCGTAAATTCAAAAGGAAGTTTTAAGTTTAGTGACATTTTAAAGGATTTATGGTTACCTTTGAAAGAATTTGTTTTAGATTTTTGAAAATGTTGATTAATTTTTTAAATTGATTTTGATTTTTGCAAGTAAAGTAAAGTGCACAACCAAGCAGTTATAATATTTTGCTGCAGAAGTAAATTGTAGAAAGTAAAATAACATAAATTAAATAACACTATAAAAGCACACCTGCCATCTTCTTGGAATTCCTGCTAAAATATTAGCTTTTGCAATAGGTATATAATTTTGCAAGAAATTTAATTAAATCACAAGAGTAGATGAAGGTGTAATTTCTAAACCCTCAAACCATGACTTCATGAATTTTGAAAGATCTTAGTAGAAGATTTTCTAGAAAATAATTATAATAAGTTTAATTTATCTTTCAAAATATCCAAGAGATTCTGAAGTGTTCGGGGAATGACCCCGACTGCTTCAAAGATCTCTTGAAACGTTTCGAGTTCATTTTGAACTTATCATATTGAATTTAGTATTATTTTGGAACTCAAAATTTCGAGTTCATTTTGAACCATAAGGTTTAAAAATTATTTCCTAAATACTTAATTATTTTCTCCTGGTGTTATAATTGACCGATGAAAAGAACTATTTTGGTCATTTACTACAATCCTTATACATATATGAAAATTAAAAATTTACATGCATACCACTTCATTCCTATGTATTTACATAACTAACACCTAAACTTTAATTTTTACATTTATACCACTTTTAACTATGCAAGAAAAGGCCTGACTAAGTGATTCCAATAGAAAATAGTGGTACCGGGATGACGGAACCGTGGGATCTTGACCGGTGTCGCTTTAATCAACTTTAATATGCCCATAATAAAATTTAAAGAACTTTAACCATAGGGTCACCTGATTTGACATTATAACCAAATGACCTAGAAAA
>NW_018219604.1:188608-219088 GCF_001263595.1 Phalaenopsis equestris | reverse complement strand
TTTGTACAATCCTGTTGTACAATCTAAGCCCTAAATTCGCCTTAGGACTCCGAGGTTGTCATTCGTCATGACCTAAATCCTCACATCTTCAAGGTTATTTGTGCTGATTGCTTCACACAAATGTAAATCCTAATAAATAAAAATTGCAAGATGAAACATCTAAATGATTTCTCCTAAATTGAAGCCAAATAATAGGATAGCTTAGGAAGTCACTGAAGTTCTCCTTCGGATCTGTGGCATCCTCTAGTGTTTCCTCCTTTGGACTCCAAAATAAAATGTTCCAAATTTGAACCAATCCCCTTTCATACTTCTTAGTTCGATATCTTTGAAATGTCCTTACCATTTGAACTCCTTGAAGATAATTTTTCTTGACTTTTATCGAGAGTATTCTTAGGTAACTTAAGTTATTTAAGATGTAATTAACTATAGGGGCTTGCCCTTATAGGAGGCTTTTCCCGAACCCAGCATAATAAAAACCTTATTTAATTCCTTATATTAAATAGGGGAATTTGTTGGCCAATATATTGGTTTCGCAGACCAAACGGATGTCATAACTTTCTTTAGTTTATTTGATCGAGCCTCACCCTCAATTCTTGTGCTCATCCTTCGGGTTAGATACATGATTTATGGTAAAGCGCTCTTTCATCTAAACTATGAAAATTATGGGGTTAGTTTAACTTCATCTTTTTCAAAACTAATTTTTTTTAAAAAAAACGTCCTTTCGAAGCGGGCAACGGGATTTCAATTCCGATGACCGACAGCTTCTTACGGGCAAACCCCACACCAAAAATAGTGTCGACAATACCCTCTATCATGAGGAATGAACCCCCAAAGTTTCAAGCTATGGTGGAAAATATTTAATCACTTAAAATTAAAATACCTCAGTGATTATTTAATTAATTAAAAATGAGAGACTCAACAAATAATTTTTACTTTTAGTCCACATTATTTTCCTTTGTTCATCGAGCAAGAGGGTTTTTTTATTTTATCTTTTTGATTTTTCAATGCAAATTTTTGAATTTTTGAAGTTCTTGCAGTAGATTAAATAAAAAAAAATCCTACTTTTCTACTTAACCTAGTCAGTTGCCACGTCAACCTATGACGCACCCAGCTTTACATGCCTTGCTAGCCCGCGGTTCACATACCAAGAGTTTTTCCAGCTTGATCTCGTCCGTCCGTCCAATACACGTGCAATCGGATGGCTCTCTGTCATCGTCCCCGATTAACCTAACCCGTATGATGTTCAACTTCAATCTTTAAGATCTCAAGCTAGACTCAATTAAATCACTTTGGGTTTGTTCCGACACCTTCATCTACTCAAGACGAACCTATCTATACGGTTGATCGATCATGAAATATAGTATATATGTATGGAGAACTAAATTAAGCTCAGATTGAGGGGAGAGTTCAATACCTTTGTCTGAGAGTTGCACCTCAATTAGATGGTTAGAGAAGCTTTAAAAGAGTCCAACGAGCCTCTAGATGAGTTGTAATTGTTGGGCTAGGGTGAATTGCCTAGGTGTGATTTTGACCAAAGTGGTTTTCAGGTGTTGGTCTTGAGCTAGGTTAGAGGATCTCTGTGACTCTGTGATGGGATTTTTGTGGGGGATCAACTCCTCTCAGTCTGGGGATGTTGTGGGAATAATTAATTTAAGTTTGGTGGACTATGGAGGTGTGTAGAAAATGTGGCCTGA
This sequence comes from Phalaenopsis equestris, assembly GCF_001263595.1. Classification (NCBI taxonomy): domain Eukaryota; kingdom Viridiplantae; phylum Streptophyta; class Magnoliopsida; order Asparagales; family Orchidaceae; genus Phalaenopsis; species Phalaenopsis equestris. The sequence goes on along the minus strand of NW_018219604.1, from coordinate 217,394 downwards.
ATTACCCTAGTTTTGGGAATTAGGGTTGGTAGAGGGAATTAGGGCTGGAGATTGGTGGGGATGAGTTTCTCAAGGTTGCAAGGAGGTGTGGTGTGATTTTGGCAGAGTTTTGTTAAGTTTTTGGTTATCCTCCCCTTTGGTTGTGGAGAAGGTGTGTTTAAATAGCCATGGAAGGGGTGGCTAGTTGGGCTTCAATTTAGGTTCAATTGGCTGCTTATGTGAAGGGATGAAGAGTGCAACCAACCAATGGGGATGAGCCACATTGGATGGGTAAATTTGGGTTTGAATTTGAGGAGGGTGACTCTCGGTTTGGGGTTTTCTGGCCACTAGACCGGCCGACAGGCCATGGGTGGTGGCGAGAGAAGTTAAGGGAGCCAAGAGAGGGTTAGTGATGATTAACTCTAATTGGATAAGGTTGATGGCAAAGATATCTTGGTTTAAGGCAAACATAGGAAGACATTCCTTACATTAAGTGACCATTAGTCCATAGCTCATATTGGGTGGGCTAGGTGGGCTAGCCTGGTAACTGGAGTCCAAATAGTGACTGTGGTGGCTTTGGTTTGATCAATTTTAAGGTGACATATTAAAATCCCCAATTTAGTCCAGTTGCTTGGAAATTAAAGTGAGATTGTTAGCCCTGAGGGGAGGGAGAAGTGAGGGCTCTGGAGTGACAGCCAATATCCTCTCAACCTCTCAACCTAACCACAAAAATTTAGTGACCAAACTCTAGATTAGTTAATGTTCTTTATGCACTCTTAGAGGGTAAGAAATAGGATTGCTCCTATTTGGCACAAAATAATTTTATATGTATTTTAAATGATTTTAATTACTTCACAATCCATGAACTCATTGTAAAGGGAAAAAAATGCTTTCTTAAATTTGAACTCTTCGTTACAAAACTTTGTTTAGTATTTATAAGTTTACTTTTAAAGTTTAGCAAATAGCTTAGTTAGCGTAGTTCTTTTAACTTCATTTCATTTAGCATACAATAAATTTACTATAGATTTATTTTGCGCACTTAAGTTTTTTAGTTTGAATATTATTTTTTACATTATAACTATAAGAATTTTCAACACCCTGTCAGATCAATACTTAGGAGTCCATTAGAGCCCTTTATTACTTGAGCGATACGTATACTTCTGTTATTATTACATTTTGGTAGGTTAAATATTTTAAAAGGTAAAATTATTTATACTGAATTTATTTTTATTGGGATTGAACTGCATATTTACTATTTGTGTTGTCGTGTGTATATTGTAATATTGAAAGATATTTTCTTGATATGTAAAAAGGGGGACGAAAGTTCAGTCAACAATCGTTGAAGTTTAGAAGAAATTATGTGTGTTTGATTAGTCATGTTTGCTTTAATAATAGTTGTGTTGTGTGCTACATTATCTAGTAGTTAATTATGAGTTGGTTTGCTTGTGTTGTACTGCTTTATTGTGCTTATTGTGTCCATTGTACTGTCATTTGAAGGTCTATAATGAAGTGTTGTTTGTGTAAATCATGTGTTAGAATGGTGAAATAATCTCAAATTAAGGATTATAATTGGAAGTTAGAAGATGTTGGGGAGATAAAAAATATGAGGTGTGATATTAAATTAATGTGAAATTTTGGTTTAAAGGCTTTTGTCTTGCTGTGTTACACTTAAAATCTAAGAAAACAAAATTTCAGGACTGGCGCCTAGGCGCCAAACCATTAGCACAGCTTGGCGCCTAGGCGCCGGTTCAACTGAACCGATCGAAACTCAAAAATTCTGCATATTAAACTGAACCCACACAATTGTTGATGCCCAAGCTCCATGTTCTTCCTCTTTTTTATGAACACCTGCCCTAGGGTGCTTCTTAGAGTTATAATTTTCAAGTTTCTTGGCTCGAAACCATCAAATTTCATCCTCTTGAGGTTAGATCTACATTTTGTCATAGTATTTCGTGATCTCATAATGAAATTTTCATAAATTAAGTGGAGTTCAAAATTTACAAAAATATTTGATTAGGTTATGAAAAATCCATGGATCTAAGCCTCATTAGCTTGAAAAAGCTTGTAGGAAGCCATTTATCTTAATTTTAAAATTTGTTGGAATTTTTCTTCAAATTTTTTGATGGCTCCTAAGATAAAGTAGGGAAAAGGAAAAAAACTTTTCGGCAATACCAAATTCAACAATTTTAAAGCACAAATTCGTTACAACAAATTTGCATCATCTAGAAAGTTTATTATAGAGCGAATTTTCTACATACCTAGTGGAGCTATTAAGAACATAATTGTGTCTCGTCAATGACAAAGCTTTTGTTATTTTACTGTTGTTGTCATCATTACTATTGTGCGAGAATTTTATGTCAACTTACCTGAATTAGCTGACGATGAGGTCTTTGTTCGGCGGAAGAGAAGTAGAGTTCACTTCTGAAAGAGTTAATGTGTATATGGTTTATCACCTGCTATTGACTGTTTTTATTCCAAGTATACACCTTCTTAAGCAGAGTTAGACCATATTTTCACATATTTAACTGATAGACGTGGAGCCTGGAAGATTCGAAACGATCATAAAATAAACTTTTCTTCCTCCATGCTCAATGCTACTTCAAAGGCCTGAGATTATTTCATTTCAACTTACCTCCTTCCTTCAAATTATTTAAGTGAGGTAATAAGAGAAAGAGACATATTAAACTACTGCATTTAAGAGATGAAACCTATAGATTGTGGCTCTCTTATTTATGAGGCTATTAGTTCTTCTGCTAGAGTCAGTACTACTTCAGGTCTTGGTTTTCCATCTTTGATATTTATTATTGGCAAAGATTTTAGAGTGAAGTTTGAACATTGAGAGGAGCAGTTAAAGCCACTTAAGCCTATACGAAAGGCTAATGTAGATGTGTATGGACAACCTAGAGGTAGAGCTCCTGATGCACCTTATATTTCTACTTCTAGGTCATCAACTTTGAGACCTTCTACCTCCACTGTTGTTGGACTTCCATCTGGTTTATGGGATATATTGAGTGAAAATATTTGGAGCGCCATAATGATATGTTTTTGATGCAGTGTTGTATGCAAGGTATAAAGGATAAATTTCATCATATAACAAATTATATTCGGAGGAAGAGTGATTATGATGCCAATTATGATAATGCATTAGTGAAATTCATGAAAGGAATTCAGTCAATTGAATTTCCTATATGTCGTCGATTTACACCTTATGAGAGTAACAAGTCTATGGACGAAGATATCCCCTTTGATTTTGATGATGATGGGGAGGAGGGGATTAGACTTTATTTACTATTCTGTAGTAGTTATGTTTTTAGATGTTTCTCATTATGGATTGTTGATTTATGTTTTATTGCTCAATGTACTTTTATTTGTAATGTTACATTTGCTCTTACTTAATTAGTTTGCTTGTGTGTTAGAGTAGTATTTTACATTGCAGATTTTCATGATATACATGTTGTGATTTAGACTGTCTACTACTCAACACTCCTTTTAATTAATTGTACCTGTACTATTCTCCTGCTTAGAATTTTTAAATTTTTATTTCTATTTCTTCATGCTTATTATAAATTGTACTGCTTTAAAATAAATAAAAATTTAAGCTTGGGGGAATGAAGGATAAATTTTTAAAACTAAACATTATTTGTCCTAAGTAAACTATATTTTAAAAAATTATTTTAACATAACCTGTGGTATATTGGGCTAACTTTATATAACTATATTTTTTATTTTATAAGTAGTATAACATACCTAAGTAAGAATTTTTTAATAATATAAGTTAGTTCTAGATTTGAGATATTTAGTATAAGAGTATAAGATTTTGTTTTTACTATTTAAAGTAAGGAAAAATTGTATTTTTGAAAATATTAAGGAATTTAGATTTTTTTTACTTAAAAGGAAAAAATTGAGACTCAATGAAAGATCTTTTTAAAGCCAATATACATTTATTAAGTAAGGAAATGTAGGAAGTGTTGAACTTTAAAAGAGGATGGTGAAGCTCAAAATCATTAAAGATTATCCAGATATAGTAATACTCACATAAAAAAAAGAAAGCAAATCAAAAGAAAAGAAAAGCAAAAAGAAAAATAAATGAGGAGAAGCTTGAGGAGATGCCTAATAAAAAATCGGCTTCACTTGAATCATCTTGAGGAAATGTACTTATTTGCTTTCTGATCTTATTTTTGAAGTATTAGCATATTTACTAGTAGACCTCTTATGAAATTCTTCTTCTTATAATTTGTTAAAGTATCTTTAATATGATAAATTATAATTTTTCTTGAAATGAATAAGAAATCAGAATTCTTAGACTTGACTACTAAATATTCTTATATTTTAGTTTTAATCTGAGTTATTGAAAATCTTTCTAAAGTTTCACTATTGTATTAATAAAACAAAAACTATAGATTTTTAAAGTAAAACTCACTTCCATAAGTTATACTTTTTATACATAGTAAAATGGTTACTTGATGACAAGTAATGTTTATGTTTGGGAGAATTGATTCACCTTAAATTTACCAATTTTTCATACACATTTTATGCCTATTTTCTTGGATATTATGCTTTAATGATAGGTATTTTATGTGTTTTTGGTTACACGTGCAAGAAAATGAGTTTAAGAGAAAAAAAAAACATAAAAAAAAGCAAAATGGGCCATATCAAAGAAAATTGAAAAAACCAGCCGAACTGGCGCCTAGGCGCCATAATCTGGGGCCTATGCGCTAGATGTAGAATGTGGCTGGCATCTAAGCGCGATAGTTTTGGCGCCTAGGCCCCACTATTGTTTTCAAGAAGAACCATTGAATGAGGCCAAATTTTGAAGAGATGTCTGAAGCAAACTTGGTCATTTTTGAAGCTCTATAAATTGAGATTAATTTTAAATGTCAAGGGAGAGTGCTAGAGTGTGTGTGTGTGTGTGTGTGTGCTAGGGTGTGTTAGGGTGTGCTAGAGAGTGTTAAGAGTGTGGGCGACAATCGTGGTGAGTCTTTGTGATTTTTGAAGTTGTTGAGGCCTGTAAAAGTCCATTTGAGTCAGAGAAGTAAGAGAACTACAAAAGACTACTTAGGGAAACATTCTAGGTTAATATTTGTAACTTTTTATTTAAGTATTGTACTTTGGATTTGAGTTTTATAATTATATTTTGTTTTGTTATTCTCATGCATTCTGAGTAGTTTTCTTTCTTTCTCAGTGAAATATGAAGTAATCAAGTAGTGGTTTTGATTTGTTTAAGATTTTTTTTATTCCAAAAATTTGTGATGATAATTTCATTTGTCCTTCATTTACTTTACAAATTGGCCACTTGTATTATTAATATTTATTGAGAAACTTATAGACACAAAAGGGCTAAGATTTTTTTAATTAGTGAGTATCATATTTCACTTTGGAAAGAGCCATGATGATCGTCTGAGGGGGAGTGCAAATAGATAGAGAGATAAGATTTGTTGGTCGTAGAATTGATCCTTTTAGGGTGACAATCTAGATTCTCTTATCAATTTGGTCTAGAGATTGGAACTAAGGGTCATTAGTAGGTCCTATAAAGAGGGCATAGTGGGTAATCTAGGAGTGAGAGACTAGAACCTACTCAACGCTATTATACATGCCGACACCATCTTAAGATTAGCCAATGTTCTTTACACATCAAAAGAAGTAAAGAATAGCCATGCTCTTATTTATCACAATGCCACAATTAAACTTCTAAATAATTGAAATCCTACACTGATTATGAATTATTTGCAAGGAGCTATATCTTGAATTTTTTTATTCATAGCATTTACTTTTACTTGCATTTGTATGAATTAGTAAACTTTAACTATTTTAGATATTTTATGCAATCTTCAGTAAGGTTTTTTAAAATTTTAATTCCTAAATTTCATTTCATTTCTTCTCTGTGGGATCGATACTAGAGTTTTTAAGAAAAAACTCTATATTACTTGAAACGATACGTATACTTGCATAGTGCCCATAGTAAGAAAACTATTAATCTAAATTTTATAATATTGCATTTTTTCTCACTAACCGCTAAATATAATTTGGGTCAAGTTTTTGGCATATTAAGGAACATAAATATCTGTGTAATTGCGGGTCGGGTCAACCATGTCGGTTTCAGCACGGTCACGCTGGCAGACCCCCATAATTCATTTTAGAAGGTTTTTTCATGCCAATTTTTGTTGTATCCTTAAAGGGAAGCTAGGGCATGAACAGAAGAATTTTTTGGTAGAAAGGAGAGTTAGAAATAGCTGGAGAAGAGGTTTTTTAGAGTTTTCTTAGGTTTTCTCATCCTCTCTTGAGGCTAAGGCCCTAAGGGTATCTTCTACCTTTTTCTTTGTGTTGCTCTTATATATTTTGAGAGGTTATTATATGAGAGAGGAGTTGGTTGTGCGGAAGAGGGAACAAATCATTTAATAAGTGTTTAGTTTTCAGTTTTACTTACAACAATAGTTTTGTGGGGATGCTTTTATAGTGTTCTTTCTATCATGTGTAGCTAAACTTTTTTTTTGCACTTCTGTGATGTATGAGATGTGGTTTCATAGTTTCCTAAGTTGATTTCTTTCTCTGTATCATTTTCTTGAGACATAAGGCTTTTTCGTTGTTGTGTTAACCATAGAGCCTCATTTACTCATGTCTGATCAATTTAGATATTAACATATTTCATTATTTTTGACTCCTACCCACTACGCAAAGGATTGAAATGGTTAACTACAAAATCTGTGTAACAATAAATTTATTTGATTTGGGTTTTACAACTTAGAAAGGGCATCATAACAAATCTGCGGGATAACATGGGGATTGAGGAAGCCTAAACTTTATGGATTTTGGTCTTCTTTTGACCTTGATATAAATAGAAGGACTTTATATCCCTATTGACAACAATCATGTTTGGAAAAGTCCAGGAAAATCACGAATCACCATATTATTGAATTGTCATATCAACACATTGACATGCACAAATTTTATGAAAATTTACCCACTTTTATTACTTTATTTTTTCTTTTATTTCACCTTATATATCATGATTTTATCCTTCTAAAAGGTTCATTGTGTTATTTTGCAGGTTATAGGTGTCGAACACATAAAGTAGAGTCGAAATGTGCAAAAATGTGTTGTTTGGCATAACCACGCCAAATCTGAATGTGGCCATGCTAGCTTCAGGCGTGACCATGCTGTTTTTAGCAAAGTCATGCTGATAGACCGCCATATCTCATTTTAGAAGGTTTTTTCATGCAAAATTATTTTGGATCTTTAAAAGGGATATAGCTAGAGAAGAAGTTTTTGAGAGTTTTTTTATGTTTCCTCATCCTCTCTTGAGGCTGAGGCCCTAAGGGTTTCTTTTAACTTTTCTTTGTATTGCTCTTATATAATTTTGAGAGGTTATTGTATGAGAGAGAAGTTGACTACATAGAAGAGGGAACATATCATTTTATAAGTGTTTAGTTTTCAGATTTACTTACAATGATAATTTTGACGGGATGCTTTTATTATGTTCTTTCTATCATGTGTAGCTAAGCTTTCTTTTGCACTTCTGTGATTTTTGGGATGTTGTTTCATAGTTTTCTAAGACGATTTATTTCTCTGTATCATTTTCTTGAGACACCAGGGCTTTTTTGTTGTTGTGTTAACCATAGGGTCTCATTTACTCTTGATCTGATCAATTTGGATGTTAACATATTTCGTGATTTGTTACTCCTACCAATTACACAGAGTAATGAAATGGTTAACCACAAAATTTGTGTAACAATAAATATATTTGTTTCAGGTTTAACAATCTAGAAAGGGTATCGTAACAAATCTGGGGGATGACAAGGGGATTGAGGAAGCCTAAATTTTATAGATTCTGGTCTTCTTTTGACCTAGATATAAATAGAAGGAGGACTTTCTATCCTTTTTTATTACAATGATGTTGGGAAAAGTATAGGAAAATCACGAATCACCATATTACCTAACTCAGAGGGGCGCAAACCTCACATAACTTGAAAACACATAAGATTTCTCTGCCACTATTTTCTGTCTTTTCCGAACACATTATCTTTTATTTTTATTTTAAAGTAGGATTTTATGAAACCATCTCTTGTTTGTTATCGTGCTAAACTAGATCTAGAATTTTAGTAAACTAGAGATTCACCCTCCAGAATAATTCTCAACACATTCCTCATGGGATTGATACGCGGTACTCTTTAACCACATTATTACTTGACATGTATACTTGTGTTGTTCAACTAACTTATTTTGCAATAAGTTTTGGTGCATCACATATCACATGATATTGTTTAGCATACAAGTTTATATTATTACTGCATAAAAGAAATAAAAAAAAAACACTAACTACTAATTGTCTAAAAAACTTTGGAGGATGCAAAACACTTGAAATGACTTGATTCACCTTATTCTCTCTCCTTTGCTGCTTTCTTTTTGACTTCATTTGAATGAGCATATTTGGACTCATCCAAATTATGGGAGAAGTCTTGTGTTGTTGCCTAGATATTGGAGCCCATAGCCACAACACCGAGAAATATAGACTCAACTTTCTCTTCTAGCACATGGTCTATGTAAGAAATTGTAAATTTTTTGGCATTCGGCTGGAAAAATAATTAATAAAGTTGAAGTTCGATAAATATGAGAATACAAAGAATTAATATAACATCTTCTACTTACTAAAATTTTTTCTCTTCACCACTCTGATGCATCCATTATTTTCTTAACAGAGTCCAACTAATCTAGTTGCCCCTCATTAAATCATTCCGCAATTCTTATCTACTTTTAATTTACTCATTTGTTCCTCAATTGAGTTTTATTATTCAATCATCATGTTCTTTCATGAAAATTTTTTTGTTATGTTTTGCCAATCTTCTTTATTGAAGTGTTTGGTTGGCCTATTGTCAATTTCTTTCTCTTTCAAGCATAAATCACAGAATATGATCTTGACCTCCCTCTCCCAAATGACCGATATACCACCTTCTTTTTTTCCCATCTGATATCTCTTGTAGATAAAAATTTTTAGGAAATAATATAAGTTAAATTACAAATAAAAAGGAAATGATAGAAGTTATAACAAAATATTAAAAAAGACAAGAGATAGAATTAGAGCTTAGTGAAAAAAATTGAGCAAAGATTGTTCCATCTAGTATCACCAACTATACCATATAAGCTTTAAGACTAGACAATTTATCTTGCTAACAATGTGATGTGTGCTTTAAGACCATGTAGTATTTATGGTTAACATTCTCATGTGTGTTCTATGACCAGATAGTTTATGTAATTATCACTATTATATGTGATATGAACAGATAATATACGTGGTTAATAAAAACATGCATGTTATGTAGTATTTGTGGTTGCTAGTGTCATGTGTGATAAGAATAAGTAGTATCTGTGGTTAACAATGTATTTTGTGCTTTAAGACTAGGTAATATATATGATTAATAGTGTCATGTGTGCTTTAAGACCATGTAGTATTTGTGGTTAACCGTGTCATGTGTGGTAGGACTAGGTACTATTTATAGTTACCTGTGTCATGTGTGCTCTAATACCATGTCGTATCTATAATTAATATTATCATATATGGTAAGAACATGCAATATCTATGGTTAACAGTGTAATGTGTGCTTTAAAAACATGTAGATCTATGGTTAATAATGCCATGCATCCTCTAAGAGCAGATAATATCTGTGGTTAACAATGTCATGTGCGGTAATAATAGGTAGTCTTTGTTGTTACCAATGCATGTGTGGTCTAAAACCACATAGTATTATGTTTAACAATGTCAGGCATGATCTATGATTAGGTAGTATCCATAATTAACAGTTTGATATGTTCTTTAAAACCAAGTAGTATATATGATTAATAGTATGATGTGTGCTTTAAAACTATGTATCATTTGTGAAAAACAAGTGGGGACAGTTATATAAGTTACGATTGACGATCAATGAGCTACTTGTTCTTTTTTTCCATGATAACTCTATATAACATTATAAAAATCAAAGTTATTAAAACCTACATTACATATAGGAATGCATAATAATTCACTTGTTTGTATGCAAAACGTCAACCAAATTACACCCACATCCAACAACTATCAATGTAAAATCACAACCAAAACTACATCCAATACCAACTAAAACCATCAATGCAAAATCATAGCCAAAACCATAGCCAACCCCTACCAGCAACCAACATTGCAAAAGTATACCCACACCCACAACCAACAACCAACAGTGACAATCAAACCATGTCTACACCCACAACCAACAGACAATGGATACCATCAAACCACAAAAAACTTTCATCTTCATTACCAACAATTATGTAGCATCTTAAACAATTAAGACAAGTACCAACAAATATGAATATATACAATTTCTTTAGATGACTACTAAAAGAACCATAGAGATGTTATTTACTAGGGATATTAAATTCATATTTTTTATGTAAATGCAATACAATAAAGAGTATCACTCCATCTTTGGGTGTTACACAAAACTTATAAGGAAGATATGCATATACATACATACCACTCATTTCATATGTAGTCACAACAAAAATCATAACCACACTCACATCATAGAGAAAAATTGAGAAGCCCCAAGACACAATAACATATGTAAAATGAGAAGCAACACGACACCACCACAAAGGAAAATCAACAAGCCTCAATGTACAACCATATAAGTAAAATGAGAAACACCAAATCACAATCATATAGAAAGTAAAATATAATTCCAATCATTAAAGATACATACAAAGAGACAAACAACAAATACATGGGAGAAATGAAGAGGACAGCAAATGTGCCCTATCACCAAATACGACGTGGTTAAGTCAAAAGGGAGGAAGAAGAGTGGAGGGGTAATATTGAGGACATAATTGAAATTCTTGAGGTACACATTTGAGCTCTCCGCTGACCTTCACGGCTGAATTTCATGAAATGCAGCTCAAACCAACGCTCACATTCGTGGATGGTCAATTTAAAATCCGCCCAAAATTTTTTTTTTTGAATTATGCCATTTTGCACACACAGTAACGTGGCTGAGCTGGCACCCATCTAACGGTTCTTTCAAATCAATATATGCTGGAATTTTTTCTAGGAAATACCTTTAAGCGATGTAGATAATTGTTTGTTTTATTATCTTAACGATGATAATATAAATTATGAGTCAATAAAAAATAAAAACCTTTCGCGGCAGTGTCGTTTGCCTGAGACCAGCGGGGCGCGTGCCAGCGCCGTTTTTCTTGTCCGCACGAGTCTATTCTTCTGCATTCCATTTCTCTTCCTCTTCTTCCTCAATCCCCTCTATTTCTCTCTAGTTGGCAGTGCTAGATTCCAGCGGCTGTCATGTATCGATTTCTTTCTAGATCGAATACCCTGATAAAATCCATCTCCAAACCCTCTCCAATCCTCCCCAATCTACCAAGCACCCCTTCTCATCTTTCCGCCCTCTCGTTCCCATTACCTGAATTCTTTTACAATTGCACGAATTTACTGAATTCGATTGACGGTTGCACTATCGGCGGACGGAGGACTTTCTGCAGCGGTTCGGGCGGCCGGGAGTCTTTGCATTACGATGTTGTCATCGTCGGAGCTGGGCCAGCTGGGCTATCGGCGGCCATACGATTGAAGCAGCTGTGCTCGGAAAGGAATAAAGACATATCGGTTTGTGTCCTGGAGAAAGGCTCAGAAGTCGGCGAGTTCTATTATCCTTTATTTTTAAAGTATTTATGCATTTGCCATTTTCTCGGTTCAATGTTTCGCTGATTTGAACTGAGGAGTATTTTATAGTTCTAGATTGACTTGTTTGTCTTAAACGAGTCTCATTGGATTATCCGAATTGAGGACATCGAAGGCTGTTGCTTCTTTTTCGTTTAGACTATAGAGGTTATAGACTATAAAATTATCTACTTCTTAGTTTGCCTTCAGCCAAATGTACTTATTAAGTTGCGTTGCATTACTTAGGAGCTGCCTGGCCACAGCTTCAGGCCAGGGTTAACATGGGATTTAAGCCAAATCTTGCCAGATGGTCTTTCTGGACAAAATAAATCCCTCGCTGCGGTAAATCCGGATTTCAAGGATTTCACCTCTAAATCCTTTATTTACAAGGTGCTGTCTGGCAATAGCTGGGATTTATATTACTATAATTTAGTAAATCCTGTAAATCCAGATTTAGTAAATCTCGAGAGGGATAAATCCCAAAAACTGTTTGGCAATAGATTTACTAAATCCTGTTAAATTCAGTAAAACTGTTTGACGATTTCTGCTTGGATTTAAAGATCAGTTATGACTGTTTACTCTTTAAAATAAATATATGCTCCAATTTAATTGAAACTATGGATGATTTGGAGCATGGGATCATGACTATGTAATAAAAAGAATGTGGAAGAAAATTTAAACTTCGAAAATATTGTACATAAGATATCTGCAATAGTTTCAATATAATATAAATACATTCAACCTATAGATATGAAGTCTTTTGAAAGATATAAATATATATGCATCTTACCAGAAAATATATATTAATCTTGAACAAACAGGAGTGATCACTTCTATAGTATATATATCTGGCTTCAAGCCAGCTTTTTGGAGTTCAGTCTACATTTCTAGAACAAGTTAATTGTGCGCCCATTCTCCATACAACCATCAATTATTCCATTCCAACTAAATATGCTGGGCTCAAATATTTCGTCCCATATCTCACGAAGCAACTCTCAAGTGTGGTTAAGTCGATTAAGATGAGCATAACTAGATTAAAACGAGCATAACAATAAATTTTGTTATTGTGTCTTTTTCCAACCATGCTATAGAAAATCTTCTTACCTGAATCAAAATCAAAACCGCCTCAATAGTTTTCATTCAAAGCATTGCAGACAAAAATGACTTCAATTCAAACATTTTGATATTGCATAAGAATGAATCTATCTTCCTTCATTAATTGCAGCTCTTCTTGTAATTAAGAAACACTTAAATCTTTAGGCAAAAAAAGTAAATCTAGGTTTATGTCTTGTAATCAGATGAAAGTTAAATAAAATTGTAAATTGAATGGGATATAACATGTGTGTCTCTTATACATCACCAAAATCAAATATACCAATATATTAACTCCTAAAAAGTGATCTGAGCCTCAAAATTCTAATAAATTGAATGCGTTAACCTGAATTGAGCAGTATGTATGTAAACCTTTAAAAATTTTTACAAAAAAAGAAGACATATCAAGTAGATCCCAGGAGAATTTACAAAATGTTAAATATTATCCCATAGTGTTGACTTAACATTGTTAATTTATTACTTGAATGGATCCACTGAAACAATGTTGCTATCGAGCCACAACCATCGCCAAATTTGAAACTCGTAACCTTCACAAATCAACCACTCCACCAGGAATTGATGCCCTTTACAATTTCGGACAACCATATTATCCACTTGTAAATAACCAACTATGAACCAACGAATTGTGCTGATTTTTAACAATTCACAAATAAAAATCATGCTAAAATGTGCAACTGTGGCTGAATTAAAGAGGTCAGTGTTAAAGATTTGATTGCTATGTAAGTATGAAAGCATGACTCATTTTATGGGACAAAGCGTTGCTAATTACATAAATACCACACTCTTTTATCTATTAGCATTCCACAGTAACTATAATTTGCAAACTTAAACCCATATTATAAAAGTAAAACAAAATTGAGAAAAATTACAATTTCGGCAATGACACCAGATGTAGTAGTTACCATTCAAAAGCATCGATCGTCCATACCGCATCCACCATTGCATCATAGAAGTAGATATCCGAAAAGCACCATGGATAGTGTTATCACCTTCTTTCTATTGCAACATAAGACTTGCATAAATGCATTTCAGATTCAATAATATGTCACGACACCATAATACAATATAAAAGAAGAATCAAGCTTAGAGTCAAGAAGTATCACTCAACCCGCCACAAGAACATTAGCAAACCACTATATGCTCAATTACATGTTTTGTTAAATGAAGAGTTTAAGTGCAATGCTTTTAACAACTTCTTTCAACTAGGAAAGTATCTTTTCTACTACTACCTTTCGTGCTTAAGTGCGAATAATGAGATGAGGGGCAGATAATATAGTTTTGTACAAATTTGTGAGATTTGATAATTCTTCCTACATGAACGGATCATCACTCATTCACAGAATAACATGTGTTGGGGCTATATTTATTTTCTCAAATGGGTACTCCCCCAACTTGAGATCTTTATTCCTAAATGGAACTGGTATTTTGCTCAAAATTATCATTTTGAAGGAACTAGGCTATACTAAACTGTTCTAAAAGTTGTCCTATATAAAATAAGGAACTTGATAGCACAAAATAAATTCATGTAATTCAAGCTTCAATAATCTGCCACCATGCAATAACACAACATAATCACAAAAGAAATTATACGGAATGTCCAAATAAGTAAAATATAAACTTTCAATAAACTCCGTTACTCTATTCTTTAAATTAAGTTCAAAATTTGTAAAAAATGATTTATCAAAATAAGAAATGTTAAAATCGGTACAAGCTTTCCCATGAAGTTTTGCCATGTCATCCAAATGATCAAGTTCTGCGCCGTCTTTGATCGGATTCTCGCAACATTTTTTAAAATACTTTAACATAATCCTTTCACAAATTTAAAAAAAGCGGTTAAATAAAATTTCTTGCTCGTGCTTCTCACATATTAGTTACATTTAGATGTCACATTATATAACCTTTAGCTTTCTTCCCGATAGTCGCATGCACATTAGGGTTTTCACCAGTGCTTACCACCTCACCCAGGTTTCTGTCATGATGCATTTCTGTTTGTGACATGTTGAAGTATATATTCTGTTTGTGATGCCTACCAATAAAGTTATGTAAGATGACACTACACGTCGAACAAAAATTACCGCATGTGTTAAATCTTTGAATCTCTCCTTCCAGATTCTAAATATTTTTTCCACTATATTTTGTATTTTGACTTGATGATTATACAACTTTTTGGCTCCTGAGTAATTGCGGCCCCAGTTTATTTATGGAGATGATACATGTAAACACGATATTGTACTAAAAATTTGGAGGTGTTACTGTAACCCGAGTCAACAAGATAATATCGACGTTGCGGTACGGAAAGATCCTTCTCATATCAGCTATTAATCCTTCCCAACAAGAAGTAATATACATAAATTGACGATCGAACGAGACAACTAGCATCACATTTTGTGATGTAAATCCTTTCCTGTTCCGGTATCTGTTCTTTGAGTTCTGTTTAACAACAGGCATGTGTGTGCCATCTATTTCTCCAATTGCATTTGAGAAGAAAAGATAAAACTGTGGGTTAGAATGGATATATGAGTGACATTCAGATTCATTGGTTGGCAAACGATATACTCTTCAGTCAACGGGACAATAGCTTATAAGACAATATTGAAGTGTCTATCAATGGTTTCCAATGAATGCTTGAAGAACTCAAGTCTATAAGAATGAGCATGTACTAATTTAAAAAAATTGTACGTGTTTTGCAACCGTCATATTTTGTGTATCGCTTACAGGTTATCATCATGTCAAGTAACCGAGTAAAAGCTTCTGGTGGCAACCTGAAACAATTGTAACAACGAACATGATGTTCAACAAGAACATCCATGATATATTGGTGCCCTATGTATATCCTATCAAACAGGATCTTCGAATAAATTCCTCATCATTAGAAGAGTTATTGTCCATAACTGCTGGTAGTAGCTCATAATTGTATTACTTATATCAATGTAATTATTTATAAAATTGAACATATGCTGGTTAATCTATCGCGAGAATAAGTAGACATTTATGCGAAATAAAAACAATTCATCATTAATAAATTATGCACAAATCTATTTATTGTAATAATCTGTTGACTTGTTGTAACAAAAGTTGCATGAATACTACAAAATAAAAATTGACACTACATAAGATGGAAACATTTAAGCAAAAATAAGAAACAAGTTGAAATATAAATATTAATGAACTAAACGTACAACAAAACAACTAATAAAGTATAAGGGTTGTAGCAGTGAACAACCAAGATGTTAAAAAAAAGTGACATAATGTTGACTTTAAAAGCAACCAAAAAATGAATAATAAATGTGGTGTTTTTCAAGTATGAGCTCAATCCAACAATGAAGCTTATTTCCTTTGAATGTTAGGAGTAGATATTTATTATTTTGGTACTCGTTGTAGCTTTCTCTGAGTTGTCATCGATATTTCCTAACTTTGCGAGACAATTGTTCATTGAGATAGAAGTGTTTCTGTCAAGCAATTCCTTCAATGCCATAACATTCTCCTCCTGCACTGTAATTAGTTTATTAAGTGCCTCCGTGTCACCACAGTTTTTATTTCTTCAGGGAACATAATTTGCCATTCACTCCATCATTTGGTCCCAACACTATACTCCAATATCATCTGTTCCGCTATAGAGTCATCACTGATTGTGTACGTTAGAGTATGTGGCAGCTAATGTCCTCAATAAATGTAACTCCGTTTGATACCATGAATTCGTTTTTGTAGATGTATTGTTCTAGAGAACCAACCTTTTCAACACTATTATTCATCTTGACTTGTCGATCTACAGTTGATTTTGCTTGTGTACCAATAACAATATTCTCAACACAAATCTTCTCAAAGATATCGTCTTGATGAATGAAATTTTTTCTAAAACTACCCATTTTTGAATTTTTTGAAACTTAATTATATATTTTTTAGATCATGAATGTTTATCTATTAAACTGGATTGACAAAGCAAGAGTGATGTTGAACTTGTATGATTTCGTTCCACTTTTGTTGGATAATCGAAACACAATTTTGAAGTCGGCCTTTATATTTTTAAATCTTATCATGGCAACCTGAATGAAATATGATGATTGTCTATTTAGTGTTTTGACGATATCATCCCATAAGCTTTTTTTCAACACGTCAGATAATATATTTCTATAAAGACCATCAACAACTCCACAAGAATGTCGTTATGTAGTTCCAACTACTTGGGTATCCTTGACGAATTCTTAGAATCTCCACTCAGTACTAGCAAATCTTTGTCTTAATTGCATTGTGAGCTACCGCTTCCACAACTTATTAAATCATTTGGCATAAATTTCTTCATATCTATAATTAAAAGACTGCACTCACAACATAAGTGCTGAAAGATTAGAGTTGGAAAAATGATCGAACGGGTCACCCATTCGCCGTCTACCCTATTATTTGGATATATAATCCTATCAAAGTTTTGCCTCTCCTTCAACAAAGTGGTTTACGAGAGGTGTTGCGTTCTTCGTTCGCGAATCAGGTATTATTTTTGCGTTTTTTTTGTCAATTTATGATGTCCAATAACAACTGTTCCAAGGAGGTCACACATGATGAATCAATAGAAAAAAATTCGAAGGAATATCTGATTCTTGAATGGAGAGCTTGTAAATCTCTTTGATGAGAACAGTGGAAGAGAATGCAGAACTTTAGTCAGATTATATAGCCGAATCACATTGACGTCAACCATGGACTACAAAGCAATTGAGAAGGGAGTGGTTGGGGAAGAGAAGATAGCGTTATTGAAACAGCTTTTGCTTGTCCCTCTTTAAATCCGTCTACCCTGTGATTCGACTATATAATCCGATCAAAGTTTTGCCTTCTCTTTCAACAAAGAGGTTTACGAGAGGTGTTGCGTTCTTCGTTCGCGAATCAGGTATTATTTCCACTTTTTTTTCTGTCGATTTATGATGTGTGACCCATTCGATCATTTTTCCGACTCCGATCTTGCAACACTTATGGATAGTTTTAGAAGAAGCTTCTTTGATCAATATGATATCTTCGAGAAGATTTGTGCTGAGAATATTGCTGTTGGTATACAAACACAATCAACTGTTGACCAACAAGTTACAAAGAATAGTAGTATTGAAATGGTTGGTGCTTAAGAACAATACATCCACGAAGACGAATTCATAGCGTCAAATGGAATTACCTTTATTGAGGACATTAGCATGCCATATAGCATGGGGTACACTATTAACAGTTACTCTATGACAGAGCAGGAGATATTGGGTCACAGTGCTGGGACCAAACACGAAGTGAAGAGAAGATTCTGGTTCCACGACACAATACAAAAAACACGCTAACTCTCTTTAATTCAGCCATAGCTGCACATTGTAACTTGAATTTTGTTTGTGAATTGTTAAAAATTAGCACAATTTGTTGGTTTATAGCTGCTTTATTTACAGGTGGGTAATAAGGTTGTCCGAAATTGTAAAGGGCATCAATTCCTTGTGGAGTGGTTGGATTGTAAAGGATACATGTTTCAACTTTGGTGATAGTTGTGGCTCGATAGCAACACTGTTTTAGTGGATTCATTTAAGTTTAATAAATAAGCAATGTTAAGTCAACATTTTGGGATAGTATTTAACATTTTGTAAATTCTCCTGGAATCTGCTTGATATGGCCTCCTTCATTTTATGTAAAAATTTTTAAAGTAAGGTTTACATATATACCGCTCAATTCAAGTTAATGCATTCATTTTATTAGAATTTTGAGGTTTAATATAGTGGTATCTTTGATTTGGATAATGTATAAGGTACCACATGTTATAGAACATTCAATTTACAATTTTTTTTTACTTTCATCTCATTATAACAAAACCCATATTTAATTTCTTTGTCTTCACATTTAGGGGCCGTTTGATTGAGTGAATTTGTGGTATATTGTAATTCTTTTTCAGAAATTTGAAAAAATTATTTGTTTGGTATGAATAATTTCAAATACAATGTAGAGTATGAATAAATTCAAAGTTTACATTGTTGTTCATTTTGGCTTAATTTAAAACTCATTCAATTTGGCCGAATTTGAATTACAACGTCTATTAAAATATAAAATATTATCCATAAGCCGCCAAATGTACCCCCTTCCCCCCACCGGAGTTTCCCCCACCGTTTGCTTTTACCTCGGTTGCTCGTTGCTCATTGCTCGTTGCTGCTACCACTGCCGGCTAATGTTAGCCGCTTGCTGCAGTTTGCAATCGTTCACCGCTTGTAATTCCCCCCGCCCTTCGCCGTTCGCCTCCGTCGCTGCTGGTCGTCTGCCTGCCGACCACCAACCTCCTATGCCAGTGGCCTGTTGGTCTCCTGCCACCAGACAAAAAAAAAATATTTTGAAATACAAAATTTTCAATCTACACCAAATAAAAGAATACAAAGTCCTACATTTATTTTAAAATGAACTCTAAAGTATTTCAAATATATTGTAATCCTAATACTCTATAAACCTGTTACATTACATTTCTTTTTCAACAAACCAAACAACCCTTTAAGTGTCTCTTACTTACTGTAAGAATTGCAATCAGTGAAGGAAGATAGATTAATTCTTATGCAATATCAAAAGGTTTGAATTCATTTTTTTTTCTATGATGCTTTGATTGAAATGTATTGCAGCTGCTTTGATTTTGATTCAACCGAGTAGATTTTCCATAGCATGGTTGAAATAGACATGACAATGTGGAATTTATTGATGTCTGCTTATGCTCGTCTTAATTGACTTAACCATGCTTGAGAGTTGCTTCGTGTGATGCGGGACGAAGGAGTTGAACCCAGCATATTTACTTGGAATGGAATAATTGCTGGTTGTATGGAGAATGAGCACAATGAATTTGTTCTAGAAATGTTGATTGAACTCTAAAAGCTGGTTTGAAGCCTGATATATATACTATAGGGGTGATCAATCCTGTTTGTTCAAGACTAATATATATTTTTTTGCGAGATGCATATATATTTATACCTTTCAAAGATTTTATACATATATGTTTGTGTGGCTGAATGTATTTATTTTATACTGAGACTATTACAAATGTCTTATAAGTTCAATATTTCCAAAGTTTGCAAACTGCAGCAAGCGGCTAACATTAGCGGGATTCTAGTGTCCCCTTACCCCTAATGGCATTGCTGTACTCACTATTTAATAAATATCATTATTTTTTTATGTATGTTGTTGATTTAGAGTTTTGTTTATTTATGAATTGATTTTATTAATGTACAAACTTTTGTTGTTTTCTTTAGAAGCTTATTTTTATATATTTTGTTGATTTAGAATTTTGTTGATTGATGAATTGATTTTGTTAATGTCCAAACTTATGTTATTTTCTTTAGAAGCATAATTGTTTTTTCCTTCTCCAAAAATCTTTTCATCTAATAGTCTAACACGAAACTCATTAAATTTTGAAGTTGGATAGATCATGGAAAACTGTAGATTAAGTTGTTTTAAGTTGGGACATGTTTACTCAAGCCAATATTTTAAATTTAGTTAAAAAAAAAAAAAAAAAAAAAAAAAAAAAAAAATTGGATATTGAGCTTGGCTTGTATAGATATTTAGGTTGTATTTATGTATGTGTATGCGAGTATATGTCTCTTATGCTACACACACACACACATGCACACACACACATGGAAAGTACATATACACTGATGGAGTTATGCAACTTGTAGAAACAATTTGCTGAAATAAGTGCTGAATAAAGCATATTCTTCAAATTGAACATGGAACTAGTTCCTCTCTCTCTTTTTCTCTCCATTTGTTTGTCTATACATGCTTCTTCAAGATAAATATAAATGATCGTATGTTTAAACTAGGATATAATTGAGTTTCTTTATACTCTTTTGAATTGCTTTCTGCTTTAGCAATTCCTTAGCTTATTTTCATGCCACCTTGGTCTATCTTTGCTTCATTTCTTCTCATGAAAAAGAAAAATATCTGCAGGTGCGCATATAATTTCCGGAAATGTTTTTGAGCCTCGTGCGTTGGATGAACTTCTACCAAATTGGAGACATGAAGGGGTTGTATATCCTTTTTTGTGTTTCTTATCTTAGATGCTATATTTAACTCGTAATCGGTTCAATGGGTTTTATCTTATTGCAAAAGTGGTTTAATTTTTATTAAAAAGAAAATTTATGACATGATGAGTTTACTTATTTGTGTGCGGCTTAAGAGGGATTTGTGCCAATTATATGGAAATATTGAAGGCAAATTTTAGTTCTCATTTGATTTAAGGTCTCCACCATTAATTCAAGTTTCCTCATTGGACACAAAACCATAATCGACCCTTCTTTATACATTCAATAACCACTTTATCCTATTTTCCTTGGTTTTTATCATATTTTTATCATTTTTTGTGTCAAACCTTTTATGTAGCTTAGAGGGTCTTGGAGTTTCGTCTTCTTGTGCTTTCTTATGTTGGCCTACAGTTTTGATAACTGAACAAGAAGTAAAACCCAAAAGAAAGGTCCATTCAACCAAGGTTTGAATTATGTTGTTTTAATAAATCTAAAAATCTATCGAAATTTCTTAAATGATACATACATACAAGTATCGTGTTTGGTAGTTACTGAACATGAAAATAATGCTAAAATACGATAAAATATACAAAATAATTTTTTATTTTAATTCCATCTACGTTTTTAATTTCTGATTGAACATGCAAAGTATAAAATATGTTTTTTGGAATTCATTGGCTAATACAATAAGATTTATATTAAATGAGATGACTAATCAATTTGGTTTATATTAAGGAAAAAATATATCATAAATGTAATGGATAACTAATTCAATTTGTCCTTTTATTAACATTTGAACTTAAAATTTGGTTTATTTTGAGTCATTTTAATAACTATGCGATTCTTAAAAAACGAGCTATTTGAAGGTTTATCTATTCAACCTTCAGTTTGATTGAATGCTGGATTATTTGCTAGAGCAATTTTTCTCACACTTTTCAACCCTTGAGATTTTGATTCATGGTATAACATATTGAATTGACAAATTTGACATGAAGTTGAAAACCTTGATACTCAAGAGCTTGTTGTGCATGATATTTTTAATGCTTCCTGCACTTGGTGCCTTATAAATCATGACTTCCCTTATTAGAATTAATTTGCCCTTGCAAGTGGTTCGAGGTGTGAATCCTTCCTTATCCTTGGTGGGTCATTAATGTTGTCTTTGATTTTAGGTCTGCTTCCTGTTACTTCTTAGGTTGCAAGATGGTTTCTCTATGCTTCCTTTTTCTTTTCTTTCTTCTACTTTATAATTTCTTGATTGTTGGGTGCTGTTATATGGGAATGGAGTAGAGGGCCCCATAGCTTTAGTAGATGATCATTTCTCTCTTTTCGTTTTATTTTGCCTCTAGATTCTTTACTTATGGAATGGACTTGTGAATTGTGAACTTGTTCCCCCCTTTTAAAAAAAATATCTTTGTTTTCATCTTATTAGTACATTTATCCCATAAATAAAGATTTTATATAGTCATTCATTTTAAAATACTTGCATAAGGGGTCCTATGTGTAATAGTAGCTTGACATAATCCTTAACATCTTACCTACAACCACAGATATCTTAGCTAAAAATGAGAAGCCCCTATTTAGTCAGCTCAAAAAGTCAACCTTTGTCTCCTGCTACACTGAAAAGCCTGAAGGGTATAGGACTAAGTAGGAAAAATAATGGGAGCATATGGCAGCAGTAATTGGCACATGAATGAAAGGAAGAAATGATCAGTTATTCCAGAACAGAGGACCGAACATTGTTTAGCTTTCAATAAGCAGGGAATTGCATATAACCCATATCTTTGCAATAGTGTGTATAGTGCGGAGTGGTTATATGGAAAAAAACTCCACGACCCCTCAATTGCAGCATCAACCTGATGCTGAATGCTTTGTTGGACAAAAATTGAAATTCGAAGTTTGGGAATAAGGGATGAATGGGTTGAAAAACACTTGCAAAGGCAACCTATTCCCAATTAGATAATCAAATTGCTAGAAAACACTAACCGTTCTTGTTTACTTATCATCTCAGGAATATTACATAAAAAAAAAAAATAAAAAAAAAATAAAAAAACGAACTAGAAAACAAAATTTCTGAACAGATAATTAAACATCATAACTTCAAATTTTGATGCGCTTGCCTCAAACTTTCATCATTTGCATTTTAATTAATTTTTTACCCATTTCAATCATTCCCTATCCCCTGTAGAATCTTTCCATGGCAACTGTGTTTTTGTTTTCATGAACATTATAAGGCCCTTCATCTTGAAATACCACTTTGACCTCTTGGGTTTAAGAGTTGACAGTTTGATATTGTCCATAGTTTTTTGCCCGAGTTAAAGGTGTGATAACTTTAAGATAACTTCTTCACTGCTGGCCATGATTCAATTTTTTTAGAAATTTTATCATCCCCTATCTTTAATGAAAATTAGATTTTTGTATCCTGTAACAATCCCAGAATTCGAGTCCACATTCTTTCCATTTAGACCCTACCACATAAACGTACTACAGATTCAAAATACTACCGTTATGCACCTGATTAGGAATGACAGTAGTGGCCAAAATACTGATGTTGCCAAGCTTAACTATGCCTTCTAACTTTACCCGCTTCCCAGAATAGGAACGAATTAGGTTGCTGTTTGAATTTGAAATGGATGATTTAATACCTTCTTTACTATCCTCTAAAATACCATTAAATTAATCTTCTTCTTTACTATCCTCTAAATTAGCGCCAAACCGGTCAGCTGTTTTGGGTTTTTTGCTGGCTGACTCAAGTGATTTTAATTTAAATTCGCTTTCTAACACCATCTAGGAGCCCCAAAATGGTATCACCTATCCTATAGCTGAATCATTTTCTTCTTAGCCTCTATAGTTTGCTCACTAAAGAAGGCATTTTAATCAACCAAATCAATTCCTATCATTAAAGCCACTAACAGAACTAGTAAATATGCATCCAAAAAGAAATATGGTAACAACGATGCAAAATGTTCCCATAATTATTTTTTACAATTGTGTTTATTATTTAAAAATCTTATAAAGCCTACAAACGGGATTGTAAATAATGAGAATTGAAATAATTTTATGATAGAAGAATTGAAAGATTTTTTTTTAAAAAAGAAGTAATTTTGTAGAGTTATCTAAAGAAAATCAATACGACGCAGGTGGGTATTTACTATAAAGTACAAATTTGATAATTTACTAGAAGGATATAAAATATGTATTGGTTGATAAATGTTAAACCCATATGTATCTGATTTATCACTTTATAGTTTTTTCTTTTGATTGATAAAATGGACTATTTGAATTTTTTATTATTAATTAGTTAATATAGACAAAATAGTAAAATTTCAATTTCAAGATAGACTTTTTCTTATGATGACGCAAAGAGAGGAGGTATATATAGAAGTACCACCAAAATTTGGTCTAAATACAAAATAAAATGTTTTTAAGTTAAAAATGGATAATATGGTTAAAGCAATCTCCAAGGCCTAGTTCAAAAGATTCATAAAGATAATTGTCAACATGGAATACAAACAAGGTTAAAAAAATCTTTTTCATTTTGTAATGCGACATTTTCAAGGGAATGGGGAACTTAGAGAAAGATTGCTCCAAGAATTTGAAGTCGGTATATTATTCTGATGAATTTTAGAATTGAATTTGCAAAATTTCAACTTGGAATTTTGTATCATTAAAAAAAAATATTGAAAAAAGAGGAAAAAGTGGCTCCAAATTAGTGAAAACTATATGAAATTCACCCATAGTCTTTGAGATGCCCAAAAGACGCAACAATAGAAAAAAAAAAAAAAAACTATGAAAATGGGTCAACCTGTAACCTAACCAAACATTAACTACTCTTTTATGGTTGGCAGCTCTTTTTTACCAAACTTATTAATTATTATTGTGATTCCACGAAATCTGCACATCCTTTACTGACTGATGGATAAAGGATCTTATGAGATATGATTTTCATAAAAAGATGGCCCCAGCTTGATAAAAGTGATTCAGTAGAAGTAATCTTCGTTCCAATACCATCGTAATATATAGCAAATGCATACCATGTGATTGATAAAAGGGAAACTAAAGTTTTGCATTTTTTTTTATCCTCTTCCATGCACTCTATAAGTGGAATCTTCTATCTTTCGTTTTTAGATCAAGAAGGAGAAGAACTGATCCAATGCCCCCATATACAACCCTAACAAAAAAATACCATTTCTACAATCTTAAGCTCCATCAGCAGCCTCTAAACGATTTCAGAAGTTTTTTTCTAATGAATTACTTCTGTTTCCATTTTAAAAATGACGAGAAGAACCATGGCATCGGTCAGATGATTGGAGTATATCAGCCATAGAACGAGCCTTCTTATTTTCACTAGAGCTAGCCAAAGTCTTACTGTCTCCACTTTTTGAGCTGGTACTAACAGAGTCCTTATTTCTCCCGAAGTTGTGAGAAGATCTCCAAACTTGGTGACCCCGCTCGTCTTCTCTCTGTAGGGCTGGAAATGTTCCATTGGAAAAAAATAAAGAAGAATAAATTGCTAAATACCCTATCTTCTAACATTGTGCAACAAAATTGCATGCCATGTTTGATTGCAAGGATTTTTCAGAACAAGGCATGCCCTAAATAAGTAATATTTTCGTAAACGCAAAGATTTATTTTTCAAACAGAAGGTTAGCAAGCATTATCAGCTGAGGTGCTCTTCAATGCTAAGCTGGTTGTAAATTGTTGGGTAAAATATTTGTATATAATCGTATCCCATGCAATTCATCCCTTCTACTTGTTGAATCTACCTATCTTTTTGCTGCTATTATTTCATAATGCATCAATGATCTGCTTTTATTTCTGATATTTGCTTTGATTTTCTGCAGGCTCCAATCGAAGTCCCAGTGTCTTCTGACAAGTTTTGGCTGCTGACGAAGAATAGACATATACCGCTTCCCTCTCCCTTTGATAATAAAGGGAACTATGTAATCAGGTGCATTTGAGTTATTTGAATTAATTCTTTGGAGGTGCTTGAAATCTATCACGTCAATACTTGTCATTGCAGCTGCATTATCTGCTTACATTTGACTGCTAATGGGTGTAATGAAAAGTGAAAAGAGAGTTAACATTGCTGTTTTAACTTCTTTAAAGTTCCTGTTGAAGAATCGGATCAATATTTGATCACAAAACCATGTTTATTCATTATAATTTATGATTTCTCTAAATGCATTATGCCTTTGGTTGCAGCCTTTTTGCTGACATGTATTTTCTTTGTATTTACATTTTAATTGGCTTCATTATTCTGAATCTAAAAATTTTCTTTAAGAGATTATTTTATCCATGCTACTTTTAAAATTATGATAACGCGCTACTCGCATCGGAATTTACTTGGACATTTGGCGTTTCTTTCTTATGTGCTGGAGCAGCCTTATGCAGACACAAATGGATTGCCATATTCTTCTGAAGTATTTGTCACAATGGTAGTAATGTGTCCGAACTAGTTTTGAATAAATGGTACACATTTTTTGAGAAAGGGGCGAGAATTGTCATGTTGGTTAGGTAATTCTTCATCTTGCTCCATGGGACCATGTCTCCTAGGAGGTAAACAAGAACAACATCAAAACCTGCAAACAAGCTATAAATAAATGTGTCTAGGTTGATATAAACCGCTGCACTGTGCCCAAAATCGTGGGTCTTGATGCACTTTTTGGCTTGGACAAATTTGTTAATGCTGGTGGGCTTCTTCTGTTCTCCACTTTGAATCAATTTCTCCTTAGCCGCAGGATGCAGGGAGGATGACAACAATAAAGTTAAGGAATTGTGACAATGGCAACAAGCTGCAATGGGAGAAAATGGTGGTTGGACGGATGGAACTGCAGTTGAACAACACAGAGTGGCAGTAGCGAAGGGGAATATCAGAGGCAGTGGTGGGGGATTGGAGGATAGTAAGAGCATGGCTTTCCAGGGCCGCAACAACAACGACATGTGACTGAAAGTGGAAACATTGCAGTGAAAGTAGCAATGAAGGCTGTTCAGGGGCGGCTGCAGCAATTAAGGGTGACCAGGAGTGACATGGGAGATTGTGGAATGGGATAGAGAATATTATCACCACATTGGAAAGATATACAATTGGAGCACCACATAACACCTCTAATACAACCCTCAAAGCCAAAAAGCAGACACCGGTTGCAGTCCTAAACAAACTCACTCTAAAAACTAACTTCCAAACCCTTATACAAAACTTGTATTAGAAATGACTAAATATGAATTAATGATAATAGGAAAGAAATCATAAAAAGAAAAATGGGATGGTTTTAGTCCGTCTCCCCTCTCCCCTTTCATGATTCCGCGAAACGCAAAGAGCATCGCCCCTGATTGTCATTCTTTTCTTAGTAATATTCTTCGTCATGAAATCCTAAAATAGACAATGGCTGATAAAGAGTAAGATACAACAATAAAGAGTATTTGTAATTTTGCTAACATAAATAAGATTAAAAGTGAATTGAGGTAAACTGAGAACATAAGGTAGAGAAAATGTGGTTATAATATTGATTGTGCAAGAATCAAGAACATTACAGGTAGATCTATCTGCTAAAGTGACAAAAGGCATGAGCATTTCGGATTACCTCTCATTAATCTATAGCACCAAAATCAATGATCCATTATGTGGAATACGAAAAAAGATAAGTATTATTGTTACCTGACTCAACAAGGGCTATGATAGATATTTCTGGATGTTTTTTGAAATTTGATGAACTTGGCATATTCATTTATACAGATCAAGAGAGTGACCCGAGGAGGCCTCATTTGTAGTGATTATATAAGTTGACTGTGATTTATAAAGCTTATGGATTTTTTTGAGCAACTTTTGACTCATATTTTTTCATATGATTAGGTTCATGATAGTAACACAACACTACATTCTATTCTTGATTTCTAGAATTCAGAGTTTCTCTTCTGTATCTGTCATTAAACTGTTGTTTATTTATGTCTGTTTTTTACTAGAAAGGGCACTAGGTTGTTGTACGGATGAAGTATGAGAGCTTAGAATTGTATGCAATACTCCAATATGGTTCTCTCAGAGTAATACATCTAGGTCAGATAAGATTTGTGTTTTGACACCTTTATGCTGAGAGTTGAGGCCAGCTAAAAAACTCATAATAGTCATTTTTTCTTTTTGAGGCTGTTGGATTCGGACTCCAATACTGAAGGGTATTACTATTTAGAGAGCTCTGATACTATTTCTTGTGTCTTTGATATCTCAGCTTTTGTATTAGATATTTTCATTTTTTTCTATTTGATCTTCTAAAGTTTCTAATATCATTGTTTCTTTGATTGTTTATTTTAATATTTAATTTTAGCTCAATTTCTTCCATATCTCGAATATTATTTCTAACTGATTTTTTTAGATTTCTTAGTTCTATTTCTAGTTTATTTATTTCATTTCCATTATTATCAAATTCTTCTCACTCTTATGTCTCTGGTATGTTATGAAATATTCGGGTCTATCATGCTTCCTGTCGTTACTTACTATTCTGGGATTTGACCTTAATACTGCTGGTTCATATTATACTCTTCTCGGTGGTTTTTCTAGAGAAAACTAGGGCTCAACAAAATGTTTTAGATCTATAACAGACCACAAACCTATATAATCCCTTCAGAGATGCAAAACACAACTTTAGTTCGTTTTCTACACTAAGCGTAGTTAGAAGAAGCAGAAACAAAATAACATAATATTGATATAAACAATCAATTAGAACAATATAAAATCCTTACTATTTCAGAGCATACTTACAGACAGAAGAAGACTACTTAGCCGCACTGACAGACACACATGATTAAATTACAAGAGGAGAAGTGGAGAAGAAAAAAGAAGACTCGCTAATTTTACTCTGCCTTCATCTTCAGTGAATGGAGCATTAAATAGGCCATAAAAGCCTTAGTAGATGTCATGGATGATATTTTGTTTCTTATGTCGATATGAGTGACGATTACTTCCAATAATTCAGTGTGGAGCAATAATGCTTGTATTAATATATATATA
>NW_018219604.1:172536-188567 GCF_001263595.1 Phalaenopsis equestris | reverse complement strand
ATATATATAAAGAAGAATGGAAGCACACCCCAGCTTGGGAATTTAATGGATGATACTTTAGTATTTCGGGTAATGACACGACACTTAGCAATTTGTTAGTTGGCTCTGTTCCTAGAACCAGAGGCAGAGGCAAGACCAAGCTGACTCATCCTTAACAGCTTATTTTCTGCGAGTTTTGAATTTTAGAGTTTTATCTATGTCTTATCTTTCTGAGGATGTTAGTGTCTGTGTATCGTATGGGTATGACGCCTTTATTGGGTCCTCTTATACTACCTTTATGTACCTTTTCAATATCAATAAAATTCGCCATTGGGCGTTTTATATATACCGATCGAGGTAAGACAAAACCCTAACAGAGCCTTGACGAAGCAGACGACATTAAGACATACGCACTCGACGACGACGACGCTGTTTCCCGCACTAGACAACGACGACGAATCGTCGTCTTCCGTCTCGCGCCAAACGACGACGTGGCTTCAGCGTCTGCTCTGCGGTTTCGTCCTCTCCTCCTTTGCGCCTTACAGCTTCTACGGTTATTTTCTGCGCAGATCGAGCTGCGGTCTCTGCTGAGCTACGACTTCGTGCCGTCTTCTGTCTTCTGCGCATTTGGTTCCTGTGCAGCTTTTCGGCTCTTCCTTTTTGCCTCTGTTCGAATTGCAGGTCTTTTTCTTTGCTGTGATGGAGCTTCCTTCTTTTTCGTTTGAACCTGCTAAAATCTCCTACTTTGCCCACGTAGTGGGTAATTCTCAAGGGGAGACGGCGGTTATCTTCCGCTCAAGTTATAAGGAGCATCGTGATGGTACAGGTGACTGTCCCTTTATTAAGAATGCAAACATTAAAAGTGGGAAGATAACACCTTTTCTTCACTTCAGAAATTTCAACGCTGATTGACAAATTCAAATTTGCTCTTATTGGGAAATTTCAGTGGGGACACCCACATATGGAAATTACCAGAAAAAGTTTTGATGACCTCAAATTAACAGGAAAGTGGAAAGTGAAGCTCATAGATGGGAGACATGTATTGATTCAGTTAACCGTGCCTGAGGACTACACTCGGATTTTCACTAGAAAATATCTTAACATCGCTGGTAAACCTATGAAGCTACTCAAGTGATCTTCTGATTTCTACCCAAAACGTGAAACTCTCACGATACCGATATGGTTTAGTTTACCTGGTCTCAAGCTACATTTTTTTCACCATCAGGTTCTCTATTCTATTGGAGTCATCCTTGGGGATCCCTTGAAACTAGATCTATCTACTTTCAAGCTAACCAGATCCTCGGTGGCCAGAATACTTGTGGAAAGGGATATTACTTTATATAATGTTACTGAAGTCTGGCTGGACACAACCCATAATGGTTATTGGCAACAAATCGTCATGGAGCACAGACCCCATATTGTACGTACTATAAGATGTTTGGTCACGTCCTTGATAAATGCCACAAGTTTCATCCAAATTTGAAATCTAAGGTTCAAGTGAATAAGGATGGTCTAACCGCACTGCTCTGGACATTTTAGTTCCACCTAGGGAGGATACTACCAGACAAGAGGTGTCTGTTGCCCCTGAGGACACTGTTATTACTGTTACTATGGGTGATGTGATGTTGGCACCTTCAAACCCCATAGAAAACAATACTGATGGACTATTACCTACAAATGACAGTGTTCAGACTGATAATCAAGAGAACTTCGTAGCTCCACTTCTTTAGGAAGTATCCGGTATAGATGCAACTCATACTTCACATATAGTAGACACTATTGTGGGTACTACGGTTGATATTCCTTCTGCTTCAGCTCTACCACCTCATTAGATTGATTCTTCGGATGAGGAATGATAGGATATTCCAGGAGAAAGAAAAAGAATGGAGATTGACTCCAGCTTGGGAACATATTGGATGATACATTGGTTACTACTGCAATGACGATCATCTTACTAGCTTATTAGTTTGCTTTTTTCCTAGAACTAGAGGTAGAGACAATACCAAATTAGGTCGCTCTCTAGCCACCTGATACTATTTATTTCGACACTGTTATGCTTTTTTATTTAAGTATCTAATGTATTTTTCTGTTTTTTCAAGTTTTGGAATCATTTGTGGTTTTTGAGTGGGCAGGGTGCCATGCTTTGGCCCTCCCATGTATTGTATCTGTATATTTCTTTCTATTTAATATATTAGCCTTTTTGGGCTATATATATATATATATATATATATATATATATCAGTTGGTGGAGTATGATAGTGGAGTATGACGTGGCAAATAATTCCGCGATAATTGATTTCTTTTTCGATAAGTTTCTGCATACGTGGCCATTAATGCTGACATTGCCAAAAAATAATTGAGCCAGAAAGATTCCTTTCTGAAATAATTACGCTACAAATGTTCTACAGCTTGCTGCTATTATTTTTGGCGTCGAGTTTCTCCCTTATCCCTTGTAGCTTGTCTCTCTTCTGACAATTCATACATTTATGTATTTTTTTTTGTAATTTTTGGCAAAATAATTCTTTGACTTGCTGGCTGCTACAACATTCTTGCTAAGAATTAAGACCCATTTTTTGTATATTACTTAATGTATTTTTTGCGCCGGTTGCTTGCAATGAATATATATGAATAAATGCTCAGAACAATGATAGAGCTAGATTTTCGTGGGCTCTAACTTCTTAGTTTCAACCCAAATTTGATATAAATCATCAACCTTAGATCTTTGACATAATAATTCTATCGGTTTCTATTTTAGAGTATAAGGTTCGCTGCTAATTCCGATTTATTTAAAAGAAATAACTCCTCTTATTTCGGGGTAAGTTTTGTATAATTTAATATATATGTTCCAGTGCTTGACGACCTGGTGGAAAGTCTCCACAACATTAATTATTGGTTTTGGTATTTTTCTTAAAAGATTTTCATCTTCTAAATAAATCATACGAACAATGCCACATTTGTATAATTCAAAAATGAGTTTGGAGTCTGTATTTCGATAAATATAAACGACTTGGAATTTTTCAGCGGTGTGAAATTAAATTTGAGAATGAATTCTCTCCTTATAGAGAGATAATTGCTACCATTGATCAACTGTTACTATTTTGCTCCTCATATAGCTAATTGATGTATTTTGCAATACATTAGCATAAATAGATATGTTATTTGAAGAAGTTCATACTTCTTTTGTAATATCATGATATGTAAAATGTTGTTTTTAGCATTTATTCTTATATAGTCATTCTAAGCAATCAAAGCGAAAAATACATGAAGTACTGTACAAGAAATGAGTCTTCATTCTTAGCAGGAATATTGTAGCTGCCAACAAGGAAGTCAAAGAATTAGTTTGCCAAAAATTAAAAAAGAAAAATATTCATAAATGTATGTATTGTCAAAAGAGAAGCATGTTACAAGGGATAAGAGAGAAGCTCGATGCCAAAACTAATAACAGCCACCTGTAAAACATATAGAGCACAATTATTTCAGAAAGGAATCTTTCC
The DNA here is from genome assembly GCF_001263595.1 of Phalaenopsis equestris. Classification (NCBI taxonomy): domain Eukaryota; kingdom Viridiplantae; phylum Streptophyta; class Magnoliopsida; order Asparagales; family Orchidaceae; genus Phalaenopsis; species Phalaenopsis equestris. Next base: position 185,094 of record NW_018219604.1, on the reverse strand, counting down.
AGCCCAATTATTTTTCAGCAATATCAACATTAATGACTACATAGGCCACATATGCAGAAACTTATCGAAAAAGAAATCAATTATCGCGGAATTATTTGCCACGTCATACTCCACTAGCTAAAAAAAAAATTTCGTACCAGCATTATTACTTGACCGACTGAATTGTATGAAGTAATCGTCAGCCATGACGACATAAGAAACAAATTATCATCATCCATTCACTGAAGGTGAAAGCAGAGCGAAATTAGTGAGTTTCCTTCTTTTTTCTTTTCTCCACTTCATCTCTTGTAATTTAATTGTGTCTGCTAGTGCGACTAATTAAAGTCTTCTTACTCCTATGTTTGTAAGTATGCTATGAAATATGTAATATTTTTATGTTGTTCTTATTGATTCTTTATGTCAATATTATGTTATTTTGTTTCCACTTCTTCTTGCTACGCTTAGTGTATGAAACGAACTAAAAGTGTGCTTTGCATCTCTGAAATGATTATATAGGGTTGTTGTCTGTTATAAATCTAAAAGATCTTGTGGAGCCTTAGTTTTATGTACAAAGCCACGGGGAATAGTATAATATGAACCAGAGATATTAAGGCCAAATCCCAGAATTGGAAGAAACGATGTAATATAATATTAAGATAACTTCTCATTAGGAAGCATGATGGATCCGAATATTTCATACCATACCGGAGACAAAAGAGTGAGAAGAATTTGATAATAATGGAAAATAAAATAAATAAATCAACAAATTCTAAATAGTAACACAACTATTGCAACTATTCTTGCCGAATGGTGTAACTTAGAAAGACTCTTTTAATCCAGATATTCTTGGATGGACTAATAAAAAAAAAATAATTTCAAGAGAATATTCAATGAGTTATTCGTATTAATGAAATTATTACAGTTGAAGAACCCTCTCTAACTGAAAATAAAATAAAAGATTTAATTAATGTTCCAACAGGACATCAATTCATAGCTGGCTGTTATTATCTTTAGCTTCGAGCTTCTCTTTTATCCCTTGTAGCATGTCTCTCTTCTGACAATACATACATTTATGCATTTTTTTTTAATTTTTGGCAAAATAATTCTTTAACTTCCATGCTGAAAGCTACAACATTCTTGTTAAGAAGGGAGACCCATTTCTTGTATATTACTTCATGTTTTTTTTGCGTCGGTTGCTTGCAATGACTATATATGAATAAATGCTCAGACAATGATAGACCCAAATGTACTTGGGGTCTAATTTCTTAGTTTCATTTCAAATTTGATATAAATCAACCTTAGATCTTTGACATAATAATCCATCAGTTTATATTTTAGAGTATAAGATTCACTATTAATTCCGATTTGTATAAAAGAAATAACTCCTTCCCTTATTTCGGGATAAGTTTGGCATAATTATATATATATATTATATATGTTCTAGTGTTTGACGACCCGTGGAAAGTCTCTACGGCACAAATTACTGGTTTTTGGTAATTCTCTTAGAAGATTTTTATCTTCTAAATAAATCATGCGAACAAGGCTACATTTATATAATTCAAAAATGAGTTTGGAATCCGTATTTCCATAAATATAAATGACTTCGAATTTTCCAGTCATGTGAAAGTAAATTTGAGAATTAATTATTTTCTCATAGAGAGATAATTGCTGCCATTGATCACCTATTTCTATTATGCTCTTCATAGAGCTAATTAATGCATTTTGCAATACATTAGCATAAGTATGCATATTATTTGAAGAAGTTCATACTTCTTCTGTAATACCATGATTTGTAAAATCTTGTAATCTGGTATTTGAAGAGGTAGCTACTTCTTTAATAAGAGAAGATGTTTCTTTTGTAATTCTGAGATTTGCAAATTCTCTTTTGTTTTTTGTAATTCAGATATTTAAGGTAATTCATCATCTTAGATTTTTCCAGTCAGAAAATATTTTACTTTCAGTAATTCTTTTAGATTGTTGCCGCCATAGGCAATCAAACATTCTAATTTTTAGGTTTGTAATTCAAGAATTTCTAAATAATTATTTAATTCGGGATTAGACTTGTCATCAGTCTCACCAACTATGTCATAAATCTCCATACTTTCAATATATGTATTTATTTCTTGTATAATTCACGAGTTAGAGTGTTAGCAAGAGTATTTTTATTACACTCGATATATTTTATATTAAAAGTATAAGAAGAAAACCAACTTTGTCATCTAATTAGTCTTTTATTAGGCAGTGAGTCTTCTATTTTTTGTTTGATAAATGAAATAGAAGTCTTATGGTCTGTTCTAACTAAAAGTCTCATTTAGAAATATTTCAAATTTATTTATTGCTTATTTAATTGCTAGTAATTCTTTTTTATTAATATAGTAATTTTGTTTTGTAGTTGTGTACGTACCTGAGCTGTATCTGCACAAAAGTTCAGTACCATTACGTCGAGCTTTTAAAATTACTCCACATGCTAACTCAGAGCTGTCATGTTCTATAATTAAATAATCACCAAAGACAAGTAAATGTAATTTAAGAAGGTTTTTACGTAGATCTTTGATCTGCTGTAAAATCTTTTGATCATTTTCATCTCAAATCCAAACCATATTTTTTCATAATTTTTTTTCTAACAGAGCTCGTAGTTCTGCGTGATTTTTAATGAATGCTTTGGCGTAATTAATATAACATAAAAATCGGCGTAGATCTTTTTGATTAGTAATATGCTTACAATAATTGATTTTTGTTAAAATATGTTCTTGAACTCTATTGCTCTTTTATTTATACTAATTCATAGAAATTCAATATATTTGTTACAAAAACAACTTACTTTTTGCTTAATGCGATTCCTTGTTTTTGCGCTTTTTGTGAGAAAAGGGCTAAATGTTTTAAATGCCGTGCAAGGGTTTAACTAAATATTAAAATTTCATCTATGTAAATTAAACATAATTGAGATAATTCGACAATGATTTTATCCATTCTTCGTTGAAATATTTGTGCAGCATTTTTTAATCCAAAGGACATAACATTCAATTTATAATGTCCTTGAGGAGTGCTCAAAGCTGTAAATTCTCTACTATTTGGATGCATCATAATTTGCCAAAACCCAGATTTACAATCTAATTTAGAAAACCATTTAGTTGTTTTAATGTGATTTATTAATTCTTCTTTATTTGGTAGAAAATATCTATCAAATTTTGTATTCTCATTAAGTTTTTTGTAATTGAATATCATTCTGGTTTTTTCTCTAATTTGCTCAGCATGATTTCTTATTAAAAATGCTTGATTGCTATGTGGACTATTGCTGGCTTCTATTAATTTAAGGTTTAGTAATTCTTGAATTTGAATATGAAATTCTTTTTTATCTTCAGAGGTATATTTCATAGGACGTTCTCTAATGATAAGTGATGGACTATATTTGTGGACTATTGCTGGCTTCTATTAATTTAAGGTTTAGTAATTCTTGAATTTGAATATGAAATTCTTTATTTATCTTCAGAGGTATATTTCATAGGATGTTCTCTAATGATAAGTGATGCATTAATTGGTTCAATAATTGCAACGGGTTCATCGTGAGACCATAATTGTAGAGGGGTTTCTGAAAAATGAAGGATTAAATAAAGAAGATGCAAAAGCACAAATTTCTGTAAGTTTGGCGTTATCTAGAGAAAATGTCGTATATATGTCAGATCGGATACTAAGTAGATGGGGAAAAGCATTTTAATATGTTGATCTACATTATAATCACCACGCTAGTTGCAAAAAGTGAGCGCAGTTGAGTGAAATATTGGCGTTCAGATTAAAGGATAAATTAGTGGATAATGAGTGGGCGTTACTAGAGTGATTTTAGTTGATGATTGAGTAAATGAGAGGAAGGTTTTTAAGAAATCATTTCTGAGAATTAAATCAGGGCCATCATCAGGGAGACATCATAATTTCGGTATTTTTAGAAGAGCTGATGGAATAACAAAAAATTGATTAGTCCAATATTCACTGATAGTTCAGAGACCAATAAATTTCAAGTAGTTGTTTTTCAGTATGTATAGGAATATGATCGGGAATCATAAATTTTTACAGATAGTGATATCACTACTAGTATCACATAAAACGTATATTGAAATAAGCTCATACGTAGGAATATATAATTCTGCAGTGATATGCTATGAAAGTGCATTACGTTGTAAATTGTGATTATCTATATGAACAATATCATGCGTAAATGTAATAGTATGTCGTTGGAGGAAATCCATACCTACTAAAATACGGTTCGAATTTTTGTCATCTGTTAAAAATAAATGTTGGAAATCAATTCATTGATTATTGACGTCCCAAAATCCAAAGAGTAGATTAGCTTGGTGAGTACAGGAGTGTTTTTGTCCAAGATAGTTTTGATATATATATATGTATATATATATATATATATATATATAGTATCTTTTAATATATGGAGATTTGTTGGTACTAAGTTTTGATCTATATGTGATCGATGAGATCATGTGTCTAATAAGATAGTACTTTTGCTTTCTGGTGAGATACAATAATCAGTTTCTAATAATTGTAGCATTTAACATACTGATCCAATTCATTTAGATCATCTCTTTTCTCACATAGGTCAAACTATTCAACCTGAAGAAATCAGTGAATTAGAAATTACTCCACCTTCGTCTATTCTTCTTCTTGATTTTCATGAAGATAGAAAATATGGAAGCCAAATGCATCAATGATTTTACTTCATAGAAAATTATAACCAACTTGCTATATAACCACGATGATCTCTATATACAAAGTCGTTCTATCTTTCTTAAACCATCCCCAAGTATAAAAGAATATAATATATATATATATATATATATATATATAAATGCATCTTGATAAATATCTTAAAATAATATATATATATATATATTAATATGGTAATTATTGCTAATTATCCTTGCTGTACAAATATCGTTATATATTTAATCATTTTTTACTTTAAAGGAAAGCCCACACCACAACTAAATTTCACCACAATACTCTCTTTTTATGGCTTGAGCCTTCAACGTTCAACGTACAATTTCTTTTTTTTTTTTTTTATGTTTGCTTTTTGTTGGCAAATCACCACTTAAGTTTATTTCGCTTTTTTTCAGCTTGAGCCAGCTGGTTCGCTGGATGGCAGCGAAAGCTGAGGAGTTGGGTGTAGAAATTTATCCCGGTTTTGCTGCTAGCGAGGTACTTCTCTTGATTTTGCTCATTATAACAGTTCGCGTTTGTTTGGTGCTTTGCTCTAAGCTTCATAATTGGACAGATTCTCTATGATGAAAATAACAGGGTTGTTGGGATTGGGACTAATGACATGGGCATTGCAAAAGATGGATCGAGAAAGGAAACTTTTCAAAGTGGCATTGAGCTAAGAGGCATGCCAGTGAAGCACTTCTTTTCTTTATTAGAAAGTCGAAACATAATTTCTTCCTCTGTTTTACTGTATTTTTGTCTTAGAGAAGGATATGTTTGTACGTTAGTTAATTTTTTATTTTTAATACCATGTTCGTGAAATGAAGGTTTTTGGACTGTCTAATCAGACTTTCATGATGGAATGTTCAGAACATGCTCTTTGCTTGGAAAACTGCAGTTAGCTTGCAGTTTTCCAAGCTCCTAATCTTTCTTCTTTCTTTGGCGAAAACATTTAGAAACTTTCCCACTACTTTGTTGTGCCTTAACTAATTTTTATTTTGTTTTAGTTTTATTTTTATTTTTATTTTTTTGTGAATCATGTCAAATAATTTCATTTCATTCTGCAGATTTACCTAGGGGAGATGTTTGTCATTGGTTGTTTTTTTTTTGCTTAAATTATTTATTAAACCATTTGAAAACATTTTTTTCCAAAATTTCATGTTACTGATTAGGAGCTGTATTCTTGGAATTAATCAATTATTTTACTTGACCTTCTCTGGTGAAACCCATTTAAAAACTAGGCCGCTACTTCGTTGCGACATAAATGTATCGTTTCCTTTCTTATTCACGTTAAGTATTCTCTCTTAATTTGGTTTCTTTAAGAGGGGTGGTTGTCTTAATCCGTTGTTTACTTTGCTTAAATTGCTTAAATTATTTAAACCATTAATTTTTTTTTTTTTGGTTGCAATCATCGATACCGGCTAAGAATGTAATCTTGGCATATATCAATTGTGCTTCTTTTCTTGACCGGTTATAAAATTGGCAATTTCTTATTGCACAATGCCAATTTTTCATTATCTGATTGCTGCATTCAATCTTCCTTTATAGTGAATAACTAATTTTTAATTGTCCAGGAAGGCTAACATTTCTTGCTGAAGGATGTAGAGGTTCATTATCAGAGGTCAGCTTAAAAATATGCATCGCAGTTGCTGAATAGTCAATTTTACCTAGCTACTGTCTTGTTACATCAGTCAAATAATTTTAATATTGACTTAATGTCAGCTTGGTTGCTCTTTCTTCTTATAGAAAATAATAAGAAACTATAAACTTCGAGAAAAAGGACCAGTGCAACATCAAACGTATGCATTAGGCGTTAAAGAGGTAATTCATTGTGCACCTTTGTTAGTTGTCTGCCTTGCATATTGCTATATTAGAAGTGGGATTGCCATAATTGCTATTTTTTCTGTTTTTTGTATTTAATTGTTTGTTTATTCTACCATGGCCTTTCTTATTAAGTTGTTTGTCAAGTCCTATTCAGTTAAAGACAGTTTCTACCAGTATTGATTTTGATTTGACGAACTAGGATCAAGTAAGTAGAAAACTAGTCCATGTAAATCGTTATATTGCTATATTAGAAGTGGGAATGCCATAATTGCTATTTTTTCTGTTTTTTGTAATTAATTATTTGTTTATTCTACCATGGCCTTTCTTATTAAGATGTTTGTTAAGTCTCATTTTTGACCCCCTTCAATCAAATTGAAGAGGTGGACTATTCAGTTAAAGACAGTTTCTACCAGTATTGATTTTGATTTGACGAACTAGGATCATGTGAGTAGAAAACTAGTCCATGTAAATCGTTATAGAACATAAACTATACGTCAAAATATTCTTATAGATCCATCATAATCATTAGCGTGGAAGTGTGAGAAATTTAAATCTTCAAAATGGACTATATAGCTTCTATTAAAATTTATATAACTAATGGATACTCAAATGTTTAATGTACATCTTATATATATTTTCCTTATGGTACTTCCAAAACTATACACCTATCTCTCTAAAATACTGGACAAAAATAGTTTAAGTGATTATGTTCCAATCTGTTCCTTTTTTGGTTCTTGAAACAGCAGTTATATTATTTGATGAATTAAAAGCTTAGTAGGATAAACAATTATAATGCAGGATTTAAAGTACAAGAAAGACCATAATGTTATGCATGCTGCTCTTTTGTGTCTACTTGGGCACTAATCATATACATGGACAGCTTAATGCAATAAGTTCAAATTAAGACATGCGTTGATGATTGCATGAGTAAAAGATACAATCATAAGAGATAAACATAAATGTCTACAATGAAATGAAATATTTTTTTGATCAAATCATTTAATTCATTAGGTTTGTCCATTGCTGTATTAAACTTCATGTTTTATCTTCTTTTTATTTTTTCATTGTTGTTGTTCTTAGTATTAAAAAAAAAATTGTTTGATCTTTCTATAAACTTTAATACATATATATCACTTGATTGTCATCTGGTCCATCTGCCATCATCATCACTAATGAGCTCTAGACTTAATCCACATTTGAACTACCAATGGCCTTTAGATGCATGTTTGGATCATCTCGGACCATCTTTTTATTATTTAGAGTTAAGAATTCTTTTGGGCCCTATATAGGGTTCAGGCTCATATTGTTAGTAATTTTATCTATCTCTTTACAACTCATTATAATATGCTAATTTATCTTTCATTGAAATGATCTTTCATTGGCATCTTGGCATCTTTTTTTTTTTTTAACATCATATCTTACATATTTAAAAGATTTTTATTATTTTTGTGTAGTTGTTATCTTCAACCTATACTAACCAACAGTTGAGGCAATCATATGCAATAATTGAGTAACATAAGGATACTTCAAAATGCATGGTGTATAATAGGAGTTAAAGACTTCAATAGTATGAGTTTAATACATAGGATCATTTTTAACAGAAGAACACGTGATCTTTCAATAACAATAAATATAATTTAAAACTCAATGTAGAGAAATTTGTATTTATATGTACACGGAGTTTAATTTAATAGTTGAAAATTTCAGTCATTATCTCAACATAATTTTAAGATCCTCCAGAGAAATAGTTCTTTCCTTCCATCTCTCCAAAGTCTTATTACTCTTTCATAAGAAACCTAATAACATATTTCTATTTACCATTATAATTTTTACTCAAATTAATCTCAAAATTACATTTATGTTCATTCAAGCTTCTACGTTTATATAGCTAAACCAACTTAATTCGTGGAAATAAATGCTTGAAACTAGATTCCTTAATCATAACACTAGCTTTCCTTCTTCTTTGCTTCTTCTTCTTCTTAGTTTCTTTCCTCCATCTGTGGCTTTGCTAGTTTCAAGAATTTGATAGAATATAATGGAGTTATGCTTTAGCTAAGTAATTCTATTAATATTAATACATATATAAGTACTAATATCCTAAAACAATTATTGAGATTTGGCATCACACGTGCAGGAAAGTTGAAAAGTATAACTTGCTAGAGTGTAATTTTGTGAACAGTAATTTAAATAAGTGAGTACTAAAAATAAGCTAACTTTTGTAAATAAATTAAATTAGAAAATTGATTTATTTGGGCTAATATTACTAATATATTTATATGTACTTTATATTATCAAGAAGATCGATATGAAATGTGGAAATTTATTAAAATCCTATAAACATTTTGGGGATGTGCGAAAATTAGGGTATAAATTTTTTAGCAAATTTTACTGCACTCTTTTCATTCTTGGATATTGAAGTTTGGTCATTTGTTGGGATTTGTAAAAATTAGGTCATTATTTTTAACATTTTTATCCCATTGATTGTAGTGCTTTACTTATGGAGATGACAATGCATACGTGATAGAAATTTACCGCGTAGTTGAGCTCTACATTGGAATCTAAATGAGTAGAAGTAAAACTGAATACATTGAAAGTAATTTTAGTAGTAGTAGCTTTAGTGACAAAGTTGTAACTATGGGTGATCAAAACATTTAAAGGTGTGAACGTTTTAGATATCTCTGGTCTATTGTTCAACGTGATGGTGATATAGATCAGGATGTTATTAATAGAATTCAAGTTGGTTGGTTGAAGTGGAGGAATACATCGGGCCTATTGTGTAATATAAAAGTACCGCTTAGATTGAAGGAAAGTTTTATAAGATGATGGTGAGACCTGCAATGCTTTATGGTGGAGAATGTTGGCCTTTATAAAAGAAGCATAAAACAAAGTTAAGTATTGTTGAGATGAGAATGCTTAGGTGGATGAGTGACTTGATACTTAGAGAATGCAAAATGAATATATCTGTGATAGGGCTGGTGTAGCGCCAGTGGCAGAAAAGATTAGAGAGAGTCATCTTAGATGGTTTGGTCACATTAAACATCGACCATCTGATGATCTAGTTAGGAGAAAAGATGTTTTAGATTTGACTTATGTTAAGAAAAACAGAGATAGACCTAAAAAGACTTGGGTGTAATGTATAAGAAAATGTTCTTAATTTGTTAGACTTAAATGAAAAAATGACACTCAAGAGGATGCAATGAAAAAAATGATTCAAGTAGCCGACCCACTTAATGGGATAAAGGCTTGCTGTTGTTGTTGCTGATTGTAGTGCTTTAGTTTTGATTGATGTGCTTGATGAAAAAAAGAGTATAATGTTGGGATAATTAGTAGTATTTTCTAACAAGGATAGTCTGTATGGCAGTGGTTGATTATTATGGATTTTAAGAAATCCTCCTATATGGGAGGTTTAATGGCATTATGTTGTTTGCGTTGGAAGTGCTAAATATGAGTTTTGTTTCTCTATTTAAAGAATACTATGCGGCCTTCGACAATTTTGATCCCCCCCCAAAGCTCTCTGTTATTTCTTGTGTTGAGAGAGCTTTGAAAGTCAAATTTTCAGAAGTCAGATGGAATAGTAGTTAAGACACTGCCCAGTGATTTCAACCTAATTTTTGTGAAGATTTTTTGATATGAGGTTCAAGGTTTCTCATAGACACCATCCTAATAATAGGAGAGCACTTTTGAGTAAAGCTAGTCGTTTAATACTGAATAATTAGCATATAGTAGCAACAAACATACATTTTATATTGTAAAATTTATCACTTCGAGCTTAAAGTGGACGACCAGGAAAATGATGAATCCGAACAAGATCTCATGATTCCGTCATCCCGGGTCGTCCCTGACCTACTTAGTTAAAATAGAGTCAACCCAATCTGACTAAAAGATCATTGTTAGCAACCAGGTTGTGTCATCCAAGGTATAGTTGTAGATATGGGTAGAAGTTTGTGCAAGGGGATAAATTTAAGTCGAATTTAGCTAAAAAAAGGTTTGTGTCAATCAATTATATTGTTATGGTTCACAGCTCATAGAGAAAAAAGAACTATTGTGGAACATTTGGGTTGTGACCGTAACCATATTATAATGATGTCATTTGGTGGAAACCACCCGGTCATAGGGGTCTGGCCGTAATTATTATTTGTGGATAGATGACTTGAGCCATGCTCTTACTACGTTAAATAACTTTGAGTGGGAATATAATAGTACACTGAATGTGAAATTAGCTCTTTTATGGCTGAAAGAAATCAAAAGTTTGTCACACCCTTGATAAACTGTTGTAGAGTAGATGCGATTTATTTTAAGTATTTAAGTGATTAATTTTACTTGACTATTTAATTTGTTATTTTGAAAAATTATATTAAAATTGACATCTCCAATTGAGATTTACAATCGACACGACCATCATTGGGAATTTGAATATTTGAAACTTTTATGTTTAATATTCATTTGAATTTTTTCTTTTTTTGATATTTTTTGCATATTAGTCCTGTCGTCTCCAACCCTAATAAGGAGGACAATTAGACCATGCAATTTGGGCTTTCAAACTTTTATATTATTGATTTGAACATTGCTTCCAAAATTATTAGACTCGTCAACTTCGGTCCTTATGAGAATGAGGATCATACTAGTTGTGTGAGACTTAAAACGTTGTCATATAGACAAGGCTGCCCAGTTGATTGTCTTTCAAAATATAAACTATTTGAGTGCAAGTGTGGTTTTAAATCGTGCAACATTTCTAAGTTATCCGTCAGAGCATTTAGAATCTTAGCTGAAGCCCATGCATGTATGATTTTATGTATTTGTATAATTCGAAGAATTTTATAGATTTAAGCGGCTTGGATGATCTCTTGGAATATGAATTTGAGAGGAAATTTATTTCAATAGGCAATACGCAGAAATATGAAATTATGCACAAGTAACTCATTCATTTAGATGTTCTTAAACATGCACAACTTGAGAATATCAAAACTCACTCATATAAGTTTTAAAATACTCACACGTCTCAAATTGTTATATTTTAGAATAATCTTGAAATTGAGACACTTTGAAATCATTTAGAGTTTATGAATTTCGGTTGAAAAGTTTCATTTTGGGCTTTTGTAAGGAATCATCTTCTGTTCGCTAGCAAATTATATTGCGAATTCGGTGGCCAGTTTTCCAATTTTAAAAAACTTCACGTTTGAATTTTGCTTTAACCACTTAAGAGCCTATGTTTGGAAAACTCAATTTTGAATTAATTTTCATCCCTAGGAGTCTAAATTTGGAAAAGCCCAATTTGAATTGACTTTTAAACCCTAAGAGGCTAAATCTGAAAAGCTCAATTTTGAGTTGATTTTTAAACCTTACAAGCTTAAGTTTGAAAATTCACAACATTTAAATATTTTGAAGTCCTAGAAGCCTAAATTTAAAGACCCAATTTCAAATATTTTCAAGCCTTGGGAGCCTAAGTTTTATTTAAAGCTCTCATTCAATTTTTTTTAAGAAATGAAATGCTTCATATTTTAAATTATTTTATAAGTTCCAATTGTCCAAAACTTTAAGTTCTTTATAAGTCTAAATCATCCAAACATTTAGCAACCTTCTGACATAAACCCTCATTAGGTGGCATGGGAGAATGTCAGCCTTCTCAACTATCTTAAAAGACTCGCTGGCTCAGTGAACGGGGAGCAAAAATATATATTTAACCTACGATCTTAAAATGCGCTTTAGGCATTCAATGTATCTGCAAAAAGGGTCAAGTTACAAGCAAGCATTTTCCCAAGCGGTACTTTAATTTCCCTAATTGGTACTTAATTTCAAGGACAAGTACTCATGTTTCTCAGGGTAGGTACTTAAATCTCTTGATTGTTATAAAAATTTTCCAAGTTTGAAATTTCTTGAATGATTCTTAATTCCTAGTGACGAGTATTTGAGCTTTTTCAAATGGATACTTTAGAAAAAGTTTTCACTGCCCCATTTTTTACCTTTTGTGAGCGAGAATGACAACGACAAACTTGAAACGATGATGGAGTTAATTATGGCGAACTGCCATAATAATTTATATATATATATATG
>NW_018219604.1:170082-172515 GCF_001263595.1 Phalaenopsis equestris | reverse complement strand
ATATATATATATATATATATATATATATGATTTGATTTTGGGTTTAGTGAAACTTAGAATGTGTTTCGTGCTATGTTTGATTTAGGTTTAATGCGCTTAAACAATTGGATGGCTAGAAGGTTCTACATTTGTGTGTAAGTGGATGAAAGGAGGCTTGGTAGGAATGTACATTGTGATGAATGCGACAAATAAACAGGAAGATAAGCCAAGGCTTTTTGATTTTTTGTTCATGGAAGGAGGTGAGGGGATTTCGTTTTTGGCATGAGGTAGGGAGATGAGCAAATTTCGGAGGTCTTTATATGCCTTGATCCTTTCGTTGCTTTCCTTGTTGTAGTCAATACTTTATCATGAAAAGGAGAGCAATGGCTTACAATCATCGGGTGGGAGATGGAGAAGAAGGGATCCGAGTGGAACTGGGAAGACAGAGATCGTTGGCTCTTAGTTTGGGCTTGGATCGCCTAAACTTTGGGACGTAGACTAGCAATGGGTTTCTATCTGCTGCTGGGGCAGAAGGAGAAAGATGGGAATTTCTGATATGATCTTTGAATGATGTGACCCCGTTTCTTTTTTTTTTGGAGGGAGACAAGGGTGCCGGTTTCGGCTCTGTCGTGTGAGAAGCAATGAAAAATTGGATTTCTAGTGATCTTTGCGTGCAGCGATCCCGTCATTGCCTTTCTCGTAAGCCTTGGTCATGACTCTTCGATGGAAATGCGCAAATGGGTGTTTCAAATGTCTATGTATGTCGCGATCTCGTCATTGCTTTCCCACTACTTTTAATCACAACTATACTGCAAGTGGGTAAACGAACAGGGATGAGGATTTCAATCTGTTCATATGAGGCGGAGAGAGGGAGTTACAAAGGTCTTTGTTTGCTCAATACCTTTGTTGCCTTATTAGCCGGCTCTAGTTGTCATTGTATTGTGAGTAATTCAGCGCGAGACAGAGACAAAGGTTTTGCTGCTTGTAGTTCGCAAGAGATGGAATGGGTGTCTAGCCGTTTCGTGCAAGAGGACCCAAGGTAGTTATTAAGATATTAAAGCGAGAGTAGTTATCTCATCTACGGCGGGAGAAGGGTTTCGTCTCATACCGAGTGTAGTGGGGCCTTTAACTCTTTGTACAGAAAAACATGGGGGAGTAGGAGTAGTTACTTATTTCGAGCATTTTCTTTTTACTATTACATTATTATTTTTTTAACGATCAACATACAATAACATTCTTGAACTAGCATCTGCTACTTCTAAAAGGATGCTTGAACTGCATATTTTGAATTTATTGTAAAGTAGTGAAATGTTTCGAATGTGGCACTAATCCTCATTTTAGATTTTTTGTGGAGTGTGCATCAAGGCAGATTGGTTGCACTTGTGGTTGGATTTGTTTAAATCATGTCTAAAGATGTTTATGCTGTGAAGCTAACCCATACCATAACATTCAACGATTCATGAGATTTCATTGATGCAGTAGATTAAAGAGAACATTCAATGAGATTGGAAGTTGTACTAGTCGCACTCTAAGAAATGAAAAACATGGGCTGATATTCTATTCATGTAGTACTTATAGCAGTGTTTGTAAGAGTAATAACTAGTTATATAAATGAGACTGACTAAATTGCTTTGATTTGCACTTTTTTATAGTATCTTTCACTGGTAGATTGAATGTAGTGAAAGAAATTAGGTTGTTTTTTGCAATTAAATTATTAAAATTTTTTAATTCGGCTTGAGATCATGAGCATGTTAATTTCATCCAATTAATTTTCCATCCACTTCCTTTTTTATTTTTTTCAATTAAAATTAACACTGCCGTTGCCGGTCCCAAGCCTGGATGCGAAAAGTGGAGGGTTGCGTTAGGTAGTCGACAGCCAGCTAAAACTTGTCGAAAGAAAATCATGACATGAATCATTTTGATCATTGTGTAAGTGCTAGGGCGTCCACTGTAAGCGACGCGCTGTATAACCTGAATACAGTGAAAAGTGTGCAAGGGCCGCTACACCGGCGCCCGGGTGTAGTGTTAAATAAGCAAGGGTTCTCACATTACGGGCTATATATATATTAACATATCTAAAAAGAATAGGCCAATAAAATCCAGATTCTAAAATTTTTTGAACAGTTCTTTCATTCCTAAAAAGACCTCCAAATTCAGAATCATGACATTTTTGGATAATTTCTTGAATTTCTTTTTATGGCACACATCTTCTCAAAACTAAATATTTGCATTGTTTGTATAATTACGCGTCATTCCAAAAGTAGAATTTTGCATTGTGAATGAATTTATTTTCTTATTATTTTGTCAGTTCATATGGTAAAATACCACTAACAATATAGTTCACAATATCAACATATCATTCTCATGCTTTAACCTTAAGATTATCATTGATACTAAAATTTTTAATAATTTAAGTGTTTATGCTTCTCAAGTAGGTTTAGATACAGGGTCTAA
>NW_018219604.1:168467-169056 GCF_001263595.1 Phalaenopsis equestris | reverse complement strand
GGAAAGTCTGTAGGACCTGATGATATCCCAATTGAAGTGTGGAAATATTTGGGAGTTTCTTGGCTTACTAAACTCTTTAATATTATTTTAAAAACTAAAAAGATACCTAAGGAGTAGACGAAGAGTATTTTGATCCCATTTTTAAGAATAAAGGGGATGCATAAGAGTGTGCAAATTATAGAGGAATTAAGTTGATGTGTCATACTTTAAAATTATGGGAGAGTGTAATTGAACATAGGTTAAGACGCATCACAAAAATTTCTCATAATCAATTTGGATTTATGCCGGCAGGTCTACTATGGAAGCTATACATTTATTGAGAGGTTTGATGGAGAAGTTCAGAGATAATAAGGAGAATCTACATTTGATTTTTATTGATTTAGAAAAAGCTTACGATAAGGTTCCAAGAGATATCCTTTGGAGAGTTCTCGAGAAGAAATGTGTTGATATGACTTATATTCAAGTCATTAAAGATATGTATACTAGAGCTGTTACTTGTGTTCAAACTGAAGGAGGATTGAAAAAATATTTTCCTATTTCTGTTGGTTTACATCAGGGATCGACTTTAAGCCCATATCTTTTTGCTTTA
>NW_018219604.1:157020-168107 GCF_001263595.1 Phalaenopsis equestris | reverse complement strand
TTAGATTGAAAGGAAAATTTTATAAGACGGTGGTGAGATCTGCAATGCTTTATGGCGCTGAATGTTGGCCTTTAAAAGAGAAGCATAATAATAAGTTAAGTGTTGCCGAGATGAGAATGATTAGGTGGATGAGTGGCTTTACACTTAGAGACAAAATGCAGATTGAATATATTCGTGATAGGGTTGGTGTAGCTCCTGTGATAGACAAAATTAGAGAAAGTCGTCTTAGATGGTTTAGTCACATTAAACGTCGACCATCTGATGATCCGATTAGGAGAGTAGATGTTTTAGATTCGACTTGTGTTAAGAAAGGCAGAGGTAGACCTAGGAAGACTTGGGCTTATTGTATTAAAAATGATCTTAATTTACTAGAACTAAATGAAAGTATGACACTAAATAGGACGCAATGGAGAAAAAGGATTCATGTAGCCGACCCCACGTAGTGCGATTGAGGCTTTGTTGTTGTTGTTGTTGTATTCTCTATTGTTTCCATTTAGTTTTTGCTACAAATGTGCAGTTTTCAATAAGTTGGTCAAAATCTGGATCAACTTGTAGCATATCATCCCCTATAATGACTGTTATTTCAATTCTTTAATCTCACTTTTTCAGAACTTAGGTGTTCATCTTTATTCATCATTTATACCAAGACATGTGAAATATAAATAGCTGTTTGGCTGCTGATGTGAATAGTTTTTAGACTATATCTAAGATAACAGCATTTTGTTGGGTTAGGTTTGGGAAATTGAAGAAGAAAAACATGAGTCTGGTGCTGTGCTGCATACTATTGGATGGCCCTTGGATAGGAATACATATGGTGGAAGTTTCCTGTACCACATGAAAGACAGGCAGGTAATTTTTCAATTTTTACCGTTCCGTTAAAAGCCATAATTTCTTCTGGTAGATATCTTGAAATGGTGCCTTTTCATTATTTGCGTTTCAAAAAGCTTATCGTAAATAGCTTAAAAGCGTGGTCCTAGTTGATTTAAGCACCATGTGACTGATTCTGCCAGCCTTTTTGAAAGCCAATTCAAGAAAAACAACCCCATCCGTACTAATTGCATTGGACAGTTGGGATTTGGTAACTTTACCTCTCTGATTACCCTGGTAATTTAAAAATATCTGAATCTGTGAAACTCCTATATATTAATTTGCAATTGCTTTGTCTGGATTTTGATTTTTTGTTAGCTTTGTACACACTAATATATGCGTTACTCAAATTGCATATTTTTTTTCTTCTTCTTATATACTCGATGGTTAAGCAGGATATATTTTGTGATTATGCTTCTTTAATACATTTTGCTATTAGTCTAAGCTTTTGCTTCATTTGGGTTCAAAAGAATTATGTTCTTGAATTTGACACAAGTTGTCAAAATCGATGCATTTATTTTGATTCTCATACTTCCTCATTCATTTACAACTTTGCTTGTTTAACAGCACCAGAAGAGTATTGTCCTAATTGATGACAGCCATCGCCTTGCATGTGTGACTGTCTGGGTCTGAATCGTAACCTGCCTTTTTCATTGAAACCCATCAAATATGCAGTGCAACCTGTAGAAGCTTCAGCTTGCAATGTTGTGCAGGCCAGCTTAAGCGGCCCTTTTCTTTCTTATTCCAACCCATTTCCGATCTCTGTCGAATTCCAATTCCTTCCTATTCTTCTGCTTGCCTTTTCTATCCCCTTTTCTATTTCTATTTTTTTCCAATTCCGATTCCTCCCTATTCATTGCCTAGCTTTTCTATCACCTTCCACTTCTATCCCAATTTCAAATTCCTCCCTATTTTTGTGTTAAGATCCTTTATATTATGTTGTGTTTGCCTTGGTTGGGGAGATTTTTTATGATTGCTGATTTTAGTTGCTGCGTTTAAGGTGCTTCCTTTCAAAGGGTTGTACCTGACGACGAAGTTGCTTCAACTGTAACTCATCCAAAGTAGTGACCTTCTCCAAGGGCACGGGTGGTGCTTCGGCTGTAGCTCGACCCCAACAAGACATTTGTTCTTCTGTAGCCCCTTTCGGCCCTGCATCCAGCAGCTGCAAACCATCTTCTCTGCTGTCATCCACGCCTCTAGCCCCCTTCCAACAGCCTCAAGCCACCTTCCATCCATCTTCCTACTGCTGTCCAGGCCTCTGAATGCTTTCCTGCTGCCGCCAAGCCTTTCCAAATCAGTTCATATTTCCGCCAGCCCCTCCAAGACCTGTTCCTGCTGTTGTCTAGCCCATCGACATCTGTTCGTGTGGCTGTCAATCCACCCTCGTCTAGTTGTTGTCCAGCCTCTGGACACCTATTCCTACTGCTCGCCACCACCACCTGCCTGATGCTATCAAGGGCCAATGCAACCCCTCTCCAGTCTCCTTTCAGCCATCACGCAAGCCTCTCAACCCTTCCTTGTTGTCGACCAAACCTCCAGTCTTCTTCATGTCGTTGTCCACCATTTCCAGCACCGCCACCACTTGCTAGCCGTCATCTTCCAACACCATCGCCATTCCCTTCCGGTCCCGTCGGAACTGCCACTCTCCACTGTAGAGAGCTATGTATGTATTTTGTGTTACTTCCTTTCTTATTTTTCGCAATATCGTCGTTGTCCTTTCCGTTTGCATGTTTGTATTGTTTATGTTGAGGAGTCGTCATTGTAAGCTATTTGAATTTTAGCAATTATATTTATTTTTCCTTTATTGTTTGGGTTAACTTCAGTATCATTTGGTATAAGAGCTACCCCAATCCTAATGCTATTTTAGGGTTCCCTAACATCCACCAAGCCAGCCCCACCAAAATTTTTCTGCCATAAAAACTTTGACGAATGATGTGGAAGCTCCCCGAACCCTGGGAGAATGCTGCAAGCCGGCCCTTCTGTGATAAACTGAAATACTGATCTTTATTAAACATAGCATTTTATTGTTTATTGCTTACATATATTCAAACAATCTAATATAAACTAAATAGTTCGACCAATTGCCGACCACCTAGGAATGAAGAAAATGCATTTTTTTATTCGCTATGATTGCTAAATGATTGGGTATTTCATTGGTGAGTAAAAGTTTGTGGCTTCACGTATTGGGGTTTTCCCCATTCTGGTGCCAATGAATGTTAGAATATCTACTCTGATAAAGTTATTCTAAATTTTGTATTTTCTTTAATTGTAGGTATCATTCGGTTTAGTTGTTGCGTTGAATTATCGCAATCCATACTTGAGCCCTTTTGATGAGTTTCAGGTAACTCGCTCTTCTTCCCTATTTTATTTAACGTGAAATACCTTTATCTTTCAGTTTTTTTTTTCTCAAGTGTTCATGGTTTTTCTTAGTGTTTATGTTTTCTACTACTTATCATATTAACAGTTTAAACAGTCGCAAATTCAAAGTTTGGTATTCTTTTATGCTGTGTTGAAAGGAACGCTTCACGGGAACTTCCTTGTGTTTTTGAGTCAGCTGACATCTTTTTGATGCTACTGTTTGTTTGAAATTCTGCTGATTATTTTTTAATTGTTGATATGGGATTTGTATAGCTAAAACATCCAAGATGAAATGTACTCTTATGAACTATAGGTCTTTGGAAGATGTGGGTTCTACTTATGAGCTAGCAAAATTTTGTCTCAACATTACATCGACGTGGAGCCCGCTAAATAATTATTTTGAGGCAAGGTTAAAAAAGTAATTAAGTCCTTTTTTAAATATTATTGTGGGATATAAATAGGGTTTATTATGTTTAAGGTTAGGTTTTGCTATGATGAGATTGTTGTCTTGAGTGTGTTGTTTGATGTTCTTGAAATAAAATATTTGGTTGCTCTTATTTCTGTGAAAAAATTATCTCTGCTCATATAAAATTGGCATCAGAGCATTTGATTCTTGGCAGGATCGCGGTGTACAGGGTGCGGAATTGTTGTGCCCTAATCTTAGTGGAAGCAATGACGGGATTGCGGCAATTCTTTGCAAAGGATGGATCACATCATACAAGGAGGATCGATAACGAGATACAAACCTCTATATCATCGTGATTCGAAACTGATGAACAGGATCACAACGCCGAACCTTACGATATAGTCAATTCTGAGCTAGCTTGGAGGCAAGCGAAGAGCCTGCAGAAGCTATTTAGGAAGCAAACGATAGGATCGGGTGTGCCCAAAATGTCGCGATACCATCGCGATTTGACTATTGGAAGCTACATCGAGTTCACAGCGAGCACTGGAAATCAATATTGAGTCGCGATGAGTACCCTAGTCGTGATACAACTGGGAAGCCAATGACGAGATTGCTCGTGACTGAACCTTGCAAGAC
Organism: Phalaenopsis equestris; assembly: GCF_001263595.1. Classification (NCBI taxonomy): domain Eukaryota; kingdom Viridiplantae; phylum Streptophyta; class Magnoliopsida; order Asparagales; family Orchidaceae; genus Phalaenopsis; species Phalaenopsis equestris. The sequence continues at coordinate 163,840 of NW_018219604.1, read as the reverse complement.
ACTCGCGATTCAAGCTAACTGGGAAGTCGCAACATACAATAGTTTCATTTCCTTAATAAAAAAACTTTCCTGGAGTATTGGAAGCAAAAAATTAAGATGTTCTCGAGGATAAATTAGAGGATGAGGTGTGCTAAACTAGATCAGAAATGGAGGACTGTTTCTCGTCCATGGAGGGGAGATCCTTTGCCTTCGAAGAAATGGCGAAGAAGGTCGTGGATATTTCAGAGCTAAACAAACCACAATAACGGAAGCAAATATTATGAAGCAAAATAACTAGGAATAAAGTCAAGAATCAAACGAAAACAAAAAACATAACAAACATCAATATCTAGCTAGGACAGAGAAGTGACATACGGGGACAAAAGTGTCAAGGCTTGGTGGTTATTTTATTTTATCAAAGCAGATATTCTTGTTTAATCTGAAATAACTTATAGGAAATTTATCAGAGCAGATATTCTTATTTTAATGATTGTTTATAAAGTTATCAGAGCAGATATTCTTGTTCTAAACTTCCTAGGACACTAAGTTTCCTTTAAAGGCACATTTTCCTTGTTTTGTTTGCATGTCCCTGGTACTTGTGATTCTGCTTAGTGATCTTTTCTAACCTCCTTATGGAGCTTCTGAATCTCTTGCACCCATTGTATTGCATCCTCACTAATCTTTGATGTCGATAGGAGTGGTACCAATTGAGTGGAGTGAGCAGGTTGCTCGTACACAATCTCAACTAAAGTGCGGCTTGTATTCTGATTCAAAAATCTGATGTAAGCAAACTCAGACAGAGCTAGAATCAAATCGCACAACTTGATATTCTTCCCAACAAAGTGTCTCAGTAGATTTCTAAGACTTCGATTTACTACCTTTCTCTGACCGTCTGTTTATGAGTACGCTGAATTGAAGCTTAGTGCTTATTTTTCCTCATAGAGCCCTCTATAATTGACTCAAGAACTTGACATCTCTGTCTAAAGTGATGGCCTTGGGTACCATGCAACCTTACAATCTCTCTGAAGTACAAGTCGATGACATGCAATGCATTCAGTGTTCAGTGACAGTGTACGAAATGTGCCATCTTCGAGAATCGAGCTACCACAACCATGAATGTATCCTTGTTTCATTGTGTCCTAGGAAGTCCACCAGAAAATTTATGTTAAAATCCACCCACGGTGCCTCTAGTACTAATAATTGGGTGTATAGTCCCATATTTTGTCCCTTAGTTTTTGCCATATGACAAATCCAGCGGTGCCTTACGCGTCGCTCCACATCTCTCGCATGTCAGAGCTAAAAAAGGTTCTCCCACGAGTGTGAGAGTTTTGTCCCTGCCAAAATGCCCTATAAGTCCTTCACTGTGATATCTTGAATAGTGAACTCTCTCAGCGAGCATCTAGGAATGCACAGTTTACTCTGATAGAACAAGTACCCATCAGCTCTGTAATACTGCCCGATATTTTTTTCTTGACATTGCTCATATATTTTCCCAAAATCCTCGTCTGCCTCGTATCGTTCCTTTACTATCTCAAAGCCCACAATTTGAGCCTGCATCACAGTGATCAGTAAGTGACAGCGGCTTAGTGCATCTTCTACACGATTCTTACTCCCCGTCATGAGCTTAAGCACAAATTGGAACGACGCAAAGAAATTCATTTAAGTTGTGTGTCGGCCCTTCAATTTACTCTAGTTGTTTAAGAATTTGAAGGCTTCGTGGTCTGTGAACAACGTGAACTCAATTTTCAATAAGTAATGATCAGTGTTGAGGAGCTCTCACAATAACAAAAAACTCCTAGAATGATTCAACTTCTTACTGAAAAAGGAGATGGAGCAACCTCCCTGGCTCAACACCGATTCTATCCCCACGTTGGATGCATCACACTGCCTCAAACAGCTAGTTGAAATCTGGTAATGCCAAGACTGGTGCCTGGGTCACCTTCTTCTTGAGTGCTTCAAAACTATTCTGTGTTGCCTCTATCCAGTGGAATTTGTTTCCCTTCAATTGTTCTGTAAGGGGGGTCGTGATGGTATTGAATCTCCTGATGAATCGCCTAAAATGATGCTAGCCCAGGAAACTGTTTCAGCTCAGTGAAAGATTGCGGTGCGGTGTAGCTCGCAATGGCCTTGATCTTTGTAGGATCCATCTGAATGCCCTCACTACACCCGATTAACCCAAAAAGCATACATGGGCCGTCATAAAGTGGTATTTCTTTGAATGGGCATATGGTTTCCTTGCTCGCAACACCTCAAATACTACCTTTAGATGTAAGTGCTCTTCGGATCGGATGTAAGCCGGAATGTCGTCAAAGTAATACCACCACAAATTTCTCAATTTGGGCTCGAAATGCCTGATTCATCAACCTCATAAAAATGATAGGTGTGTTTGATAATCTGAAGGGCAAAATTGTCTACTCGTATAAATCATCTCATGTCTTGAAAGTGGTCTTCCACTCCCAGCCTCATCTGGATCTCGTGATATCCACTGCTTAAGTCGATCTTTGAAAAGTTGGTGGCTTCGTGCATTTGATCCAAGAGGTCATCCTTGTGAGGTATGTGAAACCAAAACTTGATGGTAATCTTGTTGATGACCTTGTTGTCAATGCACATACGCCACAAATTTTCCTTCTTGGATAAAATCAAAATAGGGACAATTAAACCAAGAAGGAATTGGTACTCTCTCTAAATAACCCTCTCGTGACGAGATTTTGTACCTGCCGCTGCAATTCTTCGTGCTCCACAAGTCTCGATCTGTAGGTAGGCCAATTTGGTAACACTGTTCCGGGTATGAGATCTATGACATGCTGAATGTCTCTCAGTGTCAATAATCCCTTGGGAAGGCTGTCAGTCATCACCTCATGGAAGTTATGTAGTGGCTGTAATGGTGCTCGCATCTCACTCTCCTCCTTTGTTCCTTTTAGTAGGACTAATGTCATTGTCATTAAAGCTTCCCAAATCGACAGCATGAAGGTGGTTCTTGAGACTAGTGTCTCCTCTGTGTCGTCTACACCTTCTGCATCCTTCGCAGGTAATAGTGCGGCGCGTTCCCATCCTTTTTAAAAGAGTAAGTATTCTTGAAGCTGTCGTGTTGAGTCTTGCGGTCGAATTATCAATGCCTCCCCAACAGAATATCTCACGCATCCATCGGGACTACGTCGCACCACACTTGCTGCTCTAACCGATCCCCAATTGAAAATTCAACAAAGCACTATTGATCTACGCGTATCTCTTTTTCAACCAGGTATGGGAATAAGATTGTGGATGCTTCTGTGCGACCAATCTCAATTTCTTCACCATCTGCGTGGAAAACATATTTTCACAACTTCAACCATCTTAATCAAATTGCAAACCTTACATTTCACAATACACCTGGTGCAAAAGATATTGTGCCTCAGCTATGACTGATCTCTTTCTGGTTCTAACTATAAAACCTCTGTATTACTAGCATCTCTCCCTCTTCACCATGGAGCTGAAGTACTTCCTATAGACTTTCCTCTGACTCCTCGTCCTCCATCTCCTTGACGACGCATTGATCTGTGAATGAGACAACTCGGCTCGTGGGACAGTTGGAAGCTATGTGTTCCTAACTATGGCATTTGAACACCTTCTAGCTGGCACTGTACCTGAAGAGCTACTCTTTTTCGACTTCTTTTTTGTCACTCTCCTATCCTATTTTCCCAACTTCGTTAGAGGTACTCTTGTTAGTCGTTGTAGTTGTAGGTGACTGCCTGACTGAAGACTGCTATCTGAATGAAGATTGCTGTCTGCTATGTTTTTATTGTATTTTCACCTTCAAGGCCAAGGTTTCGACATCCCTTAACGACCAATATGGCTATAATTGCACAACATTGCTAATAACAGACTTTAGGCCCCCAAGTACCGGGCTATGGTGTGTTCCTTTGACTCGACCAACTCACCCTTCATCTACAACTATTCGAACTGTCATGAACTCCATTGAATGATTTCTCTGCTGCAGGTGGCGTAGTTTTAGAAACATGTCCTGACAGTAATGAGGTGGAAGATAATTTCCTTGCATTTCTTTTCTCATCTTTTCTCACTTAGTAATCTGATCGCTACCTTCTCTCTTCCTTTATCTTCGCAAATTTTTTCATCACAAGAAGGCACTCTTTTTCAACTTGATGGATGCTAATTTTACCCGTTTATCTTTTGATACTTATATTCGAAGATTCGCTCAACAGATTGCAGTCAGTCTATATATTCTTCTAAATACATATCTCCATCCAACTCTGGTAGATCCACCTTGATTTCGAAGTCTCTATGTCCTTCATATGTGGGCCCTTCTTTCAATCTCCTTTGATATTGAATTCCGAAGTTGCTAGGCTGATATTCCTCGTCATTGATGTCTTCCGCGTGGAATGGATTCAGATTCTCGTCATTCTCTAGATCGCAGTCGACAGTAATCTCTTTCTGGGTTCTATTATCAATCTCCGCGAGTCGTTGATGGATTTTCCACACTCTTGTCCCAGGTATGTTCCAACTATATCTACGTGGTGACATGACTAGGGTTTGGGTTTGAAGGAGTGGTTGAGGATAAGAAAGAATTTTTGGTGGAGTAATGGGGATGCTACGAAGCTCTAGGATAGGACTAGAGTTAAGCTAGCTCTGATACCAAATAATATTGGAGTTAAAAAATGCAATTTAACCAAAAATATAAATGTTTTAGCAAATCTGAAGTTTGTTGTGGTTTCTAGGTTGTTTATCGGGGCTGCAGACTCGAGACGAGTGTGGACATTCATTGTAATGCAACCCTATAATTTTTAGGTAACTTAATCCTAAGTTAGGAAGATTAATTTGATTAACAAAAATTATTTTAGTCTTAAACTTTAATAATGTCTTATAGGTTATTAATCTCAACGTAAAAATTACCTCAACCTCCAACCAACTGTTGAATATGACGAGTTTAATGTGACAATTGAGGTAAGTAATTACATTTCTAACTTTTAGCAAGTTCAGTTAGATTTATATTACAACAGATTCTTTATATTGTTAGATAGGAAAGATATGTATGATAAACATAGTAGAAAAAGATGTGCAGCATGAAATATATGGATAAGATAAATGATATTTAGATAAATATTATATGTACATGTAAGATAGAGATGTAGGAATGATATGCATGATATAAAATATCCATGAGATATATATATGAATGATATGAAAGATATGTCTGATGAATATTTGTACAGCAGAATAAAAATGGATGTTAGTAAATGCATAAAAATGTCTCAGAATAACTTATGTATGAAGAATGAAATAGCTTATATGTAAATGCTTGCATGTACGTGTTCAGAGGGATTTCACCCCCTAATGGTACATGCAGGGGACGCCAATGTACTCGCGTGCGTAGAGTTTTTTTAGCATCTTAGATAATTATGATAGTTCACTTACTGCTGTGCCGATGGGTTAATATTAGTCATGGGCGAGTATAACAGAGTTTTCCTTTCCAGACAATTATTATGTTTACATTATTAATCGCTTTCCCGACGGGATAATATCGATCAGGGGCAAGTACGGGTCTTTTCACCCTAGACAATTGCGATGTGTAGATCGGTAACCGTTGTGCTGACTGAAGCCGACAAAGCAATGTTGACTAAGAATGTGTTAGTTTTGTTGACGGTGATCCTCACTGAGAAGGATGTGTATGCGAAATATAAAGTTAAAAGTAAAAGTAAAATTAAGATAAATCCATATAGAATATTAGTGTTTGTTCATTTAGAAAATGTCATTGATGCATGTTTTAACATATATCATATTTCTCATAAATATATATATATATATCAGATTTTCTATAAACATAAATAAGATTTCTTATAATTATATGCTAGATTGCTTATAAATATTTATCGGATTGCTTATAAATAAATATAAAAGCCCAATATATTACACAATTTCTTATAGAGACGCATACATATTGTACTTTTTTTCTTGGATTATTGTAATTTAGTAGTATTATTACTTTGGGGTATCTTTAGATTACTTATTTTGTTGCTTTAATATTGTTTTTAGGCTTTTAATATTTAAGCAAGATGAATGGAAGAGATAAATGTATGGGGCGAGAGCAACAACCAAAAATGTGCAATTTCTACTTGTTAATATTAATTACTTTTTTTAGTGGCTCTTTCATGTATTGTTTTCATTATTAAATTGTTAGTGAGAGAGTTAGAATATCAGAAAATTGATTTCCATCGTCCCTTCCTGTCTTGGTTAACTCTAATCCCCGGACCGGGTCGTGACAGTTGTGCACAAGCCAACCTTTCAAATTTATGTGGTCACTATGAATTTCTGATTATGTCAAATGAGGACGGCACATGGGAACCATATGATTTAATACAACAGTTTTTTCCTTTCTTCCACCTTTAAACAATATCTTTTTGGGAGGAGAGTAATGTTACACCGACGCCGAGCCTTTCAAATAATTTGAAGACTTATTTTACGCGCAAGGTTAAATAGGTAATTTAATCATTTGTTAGTTATTGTTGTGGGTTGTTGACCTCAATTTTCGTGAGGTCTAGTATTCCTCGTAGGAGTTAGGATCTAGCCTTAGGGGTCTCCCTGCGACTATCTTAGAACCTTAGAAGTGGGACCCGCCTCGTTTTAGTTCGACCCGCTTCCGTCCCCTTCTAGAGTTTCGCGTGTGTGGTATCAACTTCTAGCACTTAGAAGGACGAAACCAACATGAGGAAACCCAAAAGGGATTCCCTATAGGACCTTCCTGAGCCTTAGGGTGACCTTTTGCACAATTCGCACTACCGCGCACAAGCTTCGCAATTCGGAGAGTCGATATATCCGATCGCAGCAATTGGCATTGCCTGCATTGTTG